>NC_056725.1:1741883354-1741975854 GCF_019279795.1 Protopterus annectens | reverse complement strand
GTGGATTTTAGGATTATGTACTAAAAACAGTTTACTAATGATGGCTGTTTTAATGGAATCATTGTTTTATTTCATTTGAAATAATTTTGCTGTTATTACTGCTGTCTTTTCATTTTTCCTGCAAAATTGTAGCACCAAAATTAAGTGTTGGAAAAATGTACGCCTGGTGCCTGGCTGGAGTTGCTTAACTACATAAATTTACCTTTGTGCTCATGAACCAAAAACACTTTTTGCTGACACATGGTTTCAAGTGGGTTTTACTTGTCAGATATGCAAGCAAGAAGGAGAAGAAAGACACAGACCATGTTTTATTAGTCAGTGTTGGTAACCTACTTACATTTCAGACTGGGGAAAGACAATTCATTTAACATGTTTTGTGTTCTACAGAATAAACCACACAGTCATTTTGGATGACCCATATGATGACCCAGCAGGTCTACCAATTCCAGATCGTTCTCCAGAGCCCAGTAAAGAGCAGTTGGATGTAAGTTATAATGATAGTAGCGCATAAATTGCATGCAATGAGCAGTTTACAGGCATTCTTCTTTTGCAGAAAAGTTTGGTTATTTCTAAAGCAACCTGCTCTTTTGTTGATGCTGTTTTCAGCTGTCATTTTGTTTTAATGCATTACATTTGCCATATCCTTTATAGTATGATTTTTGTCTATGTGCTTTTGAACTCACTGCACTTGTATTTTGTCTGCAGTCTCTCTAAATCTTCATTTAACTGTTTGCAGAGTGGAAGGATAGGAGCAGATGAAGACATTGAGGACTATAAAGGAATGTCTGTTGAGGAAGTTGAAGAAATGCTGGCAGAAAAAGAATCGAAAACAAAAGCCATTCTTCTGGAAATGGTAAGTTGGTTTCTGCTAAAATATTTTCAAATTTCAAGTAGTAATGGAAAAGTTTGTCTAGGAAAGTTTAGCATTAAGGAAAGGCACAGTGTTGCAGTGGTTAGCATGGCTGGTTCTCCAGTTTGATTTCTCACTCATTGTCTTCTGTGTGGAATCTGCATGTCTTCCCTGTTTCCTGTTTGGGTTTTCAACAGGATTTCCAGTTTCCTGACTTATCCAAAGGAGCGGATTGGCAATTCTTTTAGATTGTTTACAAGTGTGTGTGTGTGTGTGTGTGTGTGTGTGTGTGTGTGTGTGTGTGTGTGTGTGTGTGTGTGTGTGTGTGTGTGTGTATTCCTGTGATGGAATGATGTCCATCCCAGGATTGCTTTTCTGCCTTACTCCCAGTGCTTGCTGTGATGTATTTTATAGGTTTGCAGATAGTTGCTTGACATGTGACCATGGAGACCAGTGAGAATCCTATTCCTGTTTACCAACTGTCCCAGAGAACTGCCTGGTTAAATGACAAGATCAGAGTCACACAATAGGGAAATGATGGCCAAAAGACTCAAACCCTGGGCTAGAGGAAGCAGCTTATTAATAGCTCATAGCTTTAATGTTTTGCATTAAGTGCCAGACTTTGGCTGCCCTCTGACTTAGAATAGGTTAATGCGGCATTGAAGCATGGACAATTTGATGGACAGGACGGATGGAAGGATAGATAGTATAATGGATCACAGGAAGCTTAGTAAAACAGTTGTTTAATACATTGTATTGGGCTTAGAATTTTGTGACCAAGTAGTCATGGGATTTGTAATTAAAGATGAGATGTAAAGGGCCAAAAATTAATTACTATTTACTGTGTAAGTATGATCTCTCGATTTGTTTTGTAGACATAATTAATCAGAGTAATGTAATGTCCCTATAGGTGTTTGTTGGCAGGTGCAGTGAGTTTCCTTACTGAATATTGTACAGTTGGTTCTCTTTTGTTTAATGATCTTGATATTGTATTTTTAAAGACAGGCTTGTCATATTTCTTGGTGTGTAAGATGTAACAAAGCTGCTATTAAATTAGGAGCAGAATGTAGATAACTGTAATAGCCTACCGATATGCTGCATCTGTGAAAACAAATGTGACAGATTTCAAGATGTATTTATTGTAAATGTGTTCAGAAATTTTCTGAGAGTTAAAACTGCAGTAGATAAAAGGATAACTAAAGGTAAAATAATTTACTGGCAAAAAACCCTGGGCGGCTTAGTGGGTGCACCTGCAGAAGTATAGAGCTGCTGTTGAATTCCCAGATATATATATACATGCTGCAGACATATTGATCGACAGTTGCAATGAGTTATTATTTTTGTATAAGTCTTCATCTTTTGAAGCTGAGTTTGGTTGTTTCGGTTGCAAGTTGCTTTTGTGTTGATATTATTGTCACCTGTCATTTATTTTAGTTTATTACATTTGTTTTATCCTTCACATGTTGATTTTTGTTTTTGCAGTTGCATTAACTGTTTTCTTCAGTCTCTATAAAACTGCATCTAACTGTTTTCTGATTGGAAGGATAGGGAAGACACTGAAGACTATAAAAGAATGTATGGTGAGGAAGTCGGCAGAGCCAAATGCTCATCTCATTCTGTATGCTACATGCTGTAGCACCAGGCCTCCACCATCTTATCTCACTTTCATGTCTTAAATATGACATCAGCATTGTACATAATAAGGGTTTATCTTTGGTGCCCTGGGTTGGATGTGTGTGAAAGCAGTTGTGTTGCTGTCTCACAGCTCTTTGTTCCCTGGTTGAGTTCTTGACAGTGCTTCTGTTTGTGTGGCATCTGCATAGCCTGTCTGTGTATGTGTGGGTTTTATCCAGGTTGATATGGTTTCCTGCACCAACCCAGAGTGCTAGAGGTGAATTGGCCAGGAGGTAAAAGTACAGAAGTGTGTGTGTGTGTGTGTGTGTGTGTGTGTGTGTGTGTGTGTGTGTGTATACGCACAGGTGTGCATGCGCAATTGCACATGTATCTGTGTAAAAAAAAAAATTAATAAAAAAATATATATATATATATATATATATATATATATATATATATATATCAATATATGAGTATTTATCTGTTGAGACTTTCAAAATTGGTGAGTGCATACATTACTCTTCTTGGTAGCAGTAAAAAAGAACAGTTAACAAGTAATTTTCTTTTAGAAATAAGGCATAAATTTCATTACTGAGGATCTAAATTTTTAGATTTTCTGGGTGCCTGATGGTGGCTACACCCCTGTTTGCATAAATGGATTTTGAAACAGACTTATTATAGGGCCCCATCATCCGCCTCTGCCCTGGGCTCCATATAATCTAAAAACTGGCCCTGCTCCAGAGGTGCGCACAGAAAGTCTATAGCTTGTAAGGGACTTGGGGACACTGTGGTTATTATTCCTTTAATTTTCCTCCAATTTAAGTCACAGAAATTTGCACAAAAGGTCACTGTAGCTCATTTAGGGGAGGTATAGACTCTAGAAGCAAAGAAACTGGAATACATTATTGTGATCAGTATTTTTTTCTTAACTTTCCTTGCGGCCAATATCAAGTCATAAGTTTGGGCATAGGGATAAGGAGGCATGTTCACATATACACCTAACTGCAAAAAGTTGAAATTTGCTCTTATACTTTCTGTTCAGTCTGACATCAGAAGGATACACAGAAAGTGACTGTGTTTTAGGGTTAGGGGTGAGAAAATATGCTTTATATATATATATATATGTGCAATAATTTGAAACATATGACTGTGGCCATTTGTTCTTTTAGTTCCATCTCAATTTAAGACCAGTGGGGTATGTGCAATAATTTGAAACATATGACTGTGGCCATTTGTTCATTTAGTTCCTTCTCAATTTAAGACCAGTGGGGAATATAGATGCTGACATTTTTTTTTTGGGGGGGGGGGCAGCCAGGCAGTATTCCCAGATATTATTTATGTACCCTCACACGTTTTTGTGTTCTTGGTTTATCCTTGGAAGAATAAAGCTTAATTTGTTTTCTTAGTTGTGATTTTTTTTCAAGCCATAACTGAATCAGAATTTTGGGGACAAATACTGTAAAATGCATCTAAATGCAGCTAGAACTCCATGACTTTTTGGGACTTAGTGGCCCTCAGACCCCCAGCCTATTTATTTCCACACAGCTATTACTGTACAGTCTTCCCCATTTAGGATGTGTTGAAATGATAAAGAAAAAGCTAAATATTTTGGCCAGTTACTGTGTATTGAAGTGATGAAGGAAGAGATGAACAGTAAGATGGAGTGTGATAATGAGAAGATAAAAAGTGATCTGGATCATGTGTAATGAGAGAGAACTAGGAGTGCTGCGGAGGGCAGCCCATTGGGCAGTGGCTTGGAGCACAGTGGCTCCCTTTGCATAGGGCTCCATTTCACCTAAGGACAGCCCTGTATCACAGTCTGTTTGCTGCTGGCATATACCTAGTACTACTGTACGCATAGCTTCTTCTAGATATAAGTGCAGCAGTGGACCTTGCTGCCTCCTTTCCCCAAGGATTGCTGACCTGATATCAGCTACTCAATCATTCTAACACCCAAGCTGCTAGTCAAACTCAGGTTGTCTGAGTCGCAGTCAGGGTTTTATCTGTCTGTACCATGGAACTGGGCACAAACCACTTAGTTTTGAAGTTTTGTCTTGATTGCAGTACTGTCTTCTAGATGTTCTTCATCTCACATTGCTGCAGTCCTTACACTTGGGTAGTCCGCTGTCCTCGGTCGGCCCGAATATCAAAGTATTAGGCTGACGTCGGTCAAGGCGCTTAAGACTGACATCAGAACGTCAGGGTACAAATGCGCATGACCGACGTCATATCCTCAGTCTTTTTTGCCGCATGGTCCGATGCAGAAGCAGCGGTGCCGGAAATTTTGAGTTTCAGACCGAGTCAAAGTTGGCAGAATATTTTAGTTTTTCTTGCCTCAGTGGTTTACCGGATGTCAGAAAAGTGAATAACTGTATTTTTGTGGGAAACAGATACCGCATAGAGATTATCATACTTTGTGTATTCCTTGTTTGGGGCCTGAGCACGACGTTGTTGGGTGTCGCTTTTGTGCTAGGTTCAATAAGCGCACTATTGCGGAGGCTAGATTGCCAGGTTGGTCTTTGGGAAGCGGTAATTATAAGATGCCGCCAGACAAGGCAGCTAAACCCAGGCAAGAAGAGTCGTTCTCTAGAGGCGTCAGTGGAACCGGTGGTTCCGCTGGAGGCTTCTCTGGAGTCTCACGGGGAGACTTTGTTATTGCAGGATGTGGCCTCCCAGGAGGCAGGTCAGGCTGAAGGGGCTTCTCAGGTTACTATACTCCCCTCCCTTCCTAAGGTGGTTAGGCCCTCTCCTTCTGTTTCTAAGGCTTCTCCCAGAGGCAGGCCAGGTTTGGCTTCTGTTGGTGTCACTCCTAGTTCTTCAGGATCTGTGCCCAAGAAGCACATGCTTAAAATGGCAGAAGATTTAATTACTTTGATTAGAGGCTCTTTGCCCCAGGCCTAGGGTGGAACCAGAATTGGGGAGTTTTGAGCAGCCTTCAGATGTTTCAGAGTCTTCGGCTGAAGACTTGCAGGAGTACTCTCCTTATTCTGATTCTGATGCAGATGATTCACTCCTTCTGCTTCTCCTCCAGAGGATTTTTCTTTTCAGAGACTCTTCATTCCATTTTAAGTGGGAAGGTCAGGACTTTTCTGATTCCAGGAAAAGGCTTAGGAGTTTTACTTTTACCCCAGCATAGGCCTTTGGCTATACCTCCTGTTCTGGATGTTGTGGAAGATGTGTTTGCTTCACTTAATCCTGATTCTTTGCCTCCTGCTCCTGTTAAACCGGATAGGTATTATAGGGTGCCTGAGGCTCATAAATATCTTTATAAGAGTCCTAGGGCGGACCCAGAAACTGTTAGTCAGGGACCTAAGGGTGTCAAGGCCTCTGTTGTCAAAATCCGGTTCCTCCAGATAAAGAGGCCAGAGCTTTGGATAGATGGGGAAAGAAAGTCTATACTTCTTCCACCTTAGCTATGAGGGCTTTGAATTGCCAGTTTCACATGTTGAAATATCAGAACTATCTACTTTCTCAGCTGAAGTCTAAGGTAGATGCTCTGGCGGAAGGCATTGAGTGTAAGGAATTACAAGATTTAGTACATGTCTCTGAACAGGTGGGTAAGCATTCTTTACAATGTGGTTTTGATGCTGTACAGGCCTCGTCTAGGGTGGCTGCCACTGGGTCAGTTCTTCGCAGGCACGCCTGGTTGAGGGATCAGAATTTATCTGAACATGTTAAGACAAGGATTTTGGATGCTCCTTTACAGTCTGATGTGTTGTTTGGTTCATCTGTTGAGTCAGTCTTGAAGAAAATGGAAGACAAGGCTAAGTCTATGCAGACTGTTAAAGATTTTTTGCAAGTCCAGCCTCCGAAGTTTAGTAGGAATTGGCCTGCTAAGGGGTGGACATACCCTTCTTATTATTCACAGTCTAGGGGTAGATCTAGACGTGGTAGGGGCAGAGCTCAGAGCTCCTTCAGGCCTAGAACAGGGAGTTCTCCTGCACAATCTTCAGGTGAGGGCAGGGGCCAGTCCTTTCGTAAACAGGCCCAATGACCTACCTTTTCAGCTGCCAGATCCTTCGTGCCTGGCAGCACCTTTGGGAGGAAGGTTGGCACTCTTCAGGGAAAATTGGAGTTTGATTACCCAAGACAGATGGGTATTGGATATCATACACCAAGGTTACAGGTTTTATTTCCATACCTTGCCTCCTTTCAAAGGCATGCCGGACGCTCCTCCTCAGCAAAGACTAGAGGCTCAAGCAAATTTCTCTGCTGCTCCAAATAGGGCCATACAACCGGTCCCTCTGCAAGAAGTGGGCCTAGGATTTTATTCTCGCCTGTTCCTAGTACCAAAGAAGGGGAACACGTGGAGACCAATTTTGGATTTATCTATCCTCAACACTTATCTGGACATTCCCAAGTTCAAAATGTTGACGTTACAACAGCTTTTACCTCTGCTGGGCAAAGATCACTGGATGGTGACTTTGGATCTCAAGGAGGCTTACCTTCATGTTCCTATCAGGCTAAGTTGCAGGAAGTATCTGCGCTGGGACTTCTCATTATCAGTTCTTTGCATTGCCCTTTGGCTTATCTAAAGGTTCTGGCTCCAGTGATAGCTTTCTTCAGGCTAAGAGGAATACAGATCTATCCTTATTTGGACGATTGCCTGATTCTGGCCCAAGGAAAGGACGAACTTCTTCATCATTTGCAATATGTGATAGCAGTGCTAAGATGCCTGGGGTATTCTGTGAATGAAATAAAGTCCAGTCTAGTACCCTCTCAGGACATGTGCTTTCTGGGTGTGAGACTGAATACAGCTTCCCAGATGGCCTTTTGACCCCGGACAAACAAAAGAATCTTTCTCTTTACTTCCATCAATTGTCTCATCAGTCCAGGCTGACTGCAAGGACAGTCCTTCAAGCCTTGGGGTTCATGGCATCTTGTATTCTGGTGCTTCCCAATGCCAAACTGCATATGAGGAAGCTGCAATGGTATCTCAAAATGTATGGACACAGCACTGCCAAGATATGGACACTGTCATTCAAATAATACCTTGCATTCAAAAGGAATTTTTGTGGTGGGCTCAGGAATGTCACCTAAACAAGGGACTCTCTGTGACCCGGCCAGAGGCGAGTCAGATTCTAACGACAGATGCCTCAGACAAAGCTTGGGGAGCTCATCTAAATGGAAAGTGGGTACAAGACACGTGGCCTGCCAGACTTCAACATCTACATATCAACTTGAAGGAGATGTTAGCAGTCCAATTTGCATTAATAGCTTTCAAGGATTTACTTCTTCCAGGGCAGGTGTTGATTCTAACAGACAACACAACTGTCATGTGGTACATCAACAAGCAAGGGGAACACATTCTTATCCTCTATGCAGACAAGCAATGATTTTGTGGGAGACTGCTCTCAGTTTACAGCTAAATCTTCAGGCAAGGTTTCTGCCGAGCACAGAACTCCTTAGCAGATGTGTTGAGCAGGCAAATTATGGATCCCCACGAGTGGAAATTGGATCCTCATGTATTTCAGAAATTGACAGTGTTATGGGGAACTCCAGACATAGATCTGTTCGCTTCTCCACTAAACTACCAGCTGCCAAAGTTTTGCACAAAAGGTTTCATCCCACAGCTTGGAAAGTGGATGCTCTTTCATTCAATTGGAACAATCTTCATGTGTATGCCTTTCCACCTCTGCCTCTCCTCCCAAAGGTACTCCTGAAGGTCAGACAGGACAAGCCAAAGATGATTTTAATAGCTCCAGATTGGCCTCGACAGCACTGGTACCCATTACTGAGAAGTCTGGTACGGGAGCCTCCATGGCCTTTGCCTTCGATTCCGCACCTTCTGTCTCAGGAGAACAGTCATTTACTCAATGTCAAACTTCACTCTCTTCACCTGACAGCCTGGCATATTCTGTTTTAAACCCTGGAGGGTCTCAGCTGCCACAGCAAGTTTTGAATGTTATTTTGGAGGCCAGGAGGCCTAGTACAAGGAAAGTGTACGCAGATAAATGGAAGAGATTTTTATTTTGGAGTGCAGCAAAGGAATTTGATGTTTCTAAGCCTAATTTAAGTGTGGCTCTTCAATATCTTACTGAGTTACTGGACAAAGGTTTGTCCTTTTCTTCTATTAAGATTCATGCTGCAGCAATTTCTGCTCACTATGACTGTGACCCACCATTGTTTTCTCATCCTTTGTTTAAGCAATTCCTTAGAGGGGCAAAGAATATAAGGCCCCCACGGAGAGCTCCGACTCCTGCTTGGGATCTCAATTTTGTGTTGGAGAAACTCACTCTACAACCTTTTGAGCCTGCAGCTACTGCTGAGTTGAAATATTTATCATGGAAGACTGCTTTTTGTTGGCCATTACCTCTGAAGGGTTTCTGAATTACAGGCCCTTATGGCAGTTGAGCCTTTCTTAATTTTCCATAAGGATAGGGTATCTTTGTACTAATCCTTCCTTTATGCCTAAAGTGGTTTCTAGTGTGGCTTTAAACCAAACTATTCATTTGCCTACTTTTTATGCAAACCCCCAAAATAAAGGGGAAAAGATTTTGCACACTTTGGATATACACAGGCAGTTGCGATATTATTTGAGCAGAACTAAAGGGTTCAGGCAGTCTCAGCAGTTATTTGTTTCTTTTGCTTTGGGTTCTCAGGGCAAGCCTGTGTCAAAACAAACTATTTCTAAGTGGATTGGGTTTTGTATTGCTTTCTGTTATATTCCCATCATGGCAAGGCGGTTCCAGCTGGGATTAGGCCTCATTCCACTAGGGCTACTGCCACTTCTACAGCTTTTTTAAGGGGGGTGGCAACTAAAGATATTTTGGAGGCAGCTACTTGGAGTTCAGTGCATACTTTCTCTAAGCATTATCACCTTCCACTTTACTCTAAATCAAGGGCTGGTTTTGCCACTGCAATTTTACAGGGCATTTTGTCAGCTCCTACTGCTTTATAGTTTTGCCATCCTCCCTTATCTCTGCTTTGGGATTCTACCCAAGTGTAAGGACTGCAGCAATGTGAGATGAAGAACATAGTACAGTTTTGTACCTACCATAAATGTAGATGTTCGAAGATCCACATTGCTGCAGTCCAATTTACCCTCCCTCCTTCCCCTCTGTAGTTAGAGGCGGTTGTGTGGTTTGGGTTGGACATATTGTGAATATTGTATATATTGTACATATGGTTAGCACAAGGGTGGTTGGTTGTTTTTGCTGTCTTTTGGTTTTTGACCTTTCTGTTTAGGGTCTTCTGACATCTGGGGCAAGAAAAGACTGAGGATATGACGTCGGTCATGCGCATTTGTACCCTGACGTTCTGATGTCAGTCTTAAGCGCTTTGACCGACGTCAGCCTAATACTTTGATATTCGGGCCGACCGAGGACAGCGGACTACCCAAGTGTAAGGACTGCAGCAATGTGGATCTTCAAACATCTACATTTATGGTAGGTACAAAACTGTACTTTTTTCATCTGCAGTTGGAAAACTTGCTTGCGACCATATAAAATAAAACCATTTACTCTTCTTTCTAATGATCAAAATAATTCACCTCATTGCCAGTTTCTGTACTGCTTTGTGTTCGAACCTAGAGATAACCACAGATCACTGTAGTTCAGTGAATGCATTTCAGCAGAGCAGATTTATAGGCACAGGCAAAAAATATAATGGGAGTCTGTGGAGAGTGTACTTTTGATATCTCACAGACAAATTGCTCTTTTTGTAATCATATAACTAACTAGTAAAGGCAAAGCTGTATCTAGCATCTGGGATCCTTCTTGGTGGTTCCTGTTATTGGGTTTATTTGCTCACCATTTAGTATCTTGCATCATTTTCCAGAAATTCCTATGCTGGGGACAGATATGTATCAATAATGTTGCATATCATGGACATCCATTTCCAGTTTCATAAACATGCTCATCCCCTGCACTCCCTAGTTCTTTTTTTTTCTGTCATAGTCATGATCTTAATCCATGTGGTCAGCAGAAAAATGGTCCTGTGTTAGTGTACCTTTTTTTTTTTTCCCTCTGGCATAGATTTCTGAATTTATGAAGAATGGCAGAGGATGACCACTCATAAGACCAGTGAATTGTTACCTGGTGGGAAGGTTACAGTTTCTCCTAGATTATACTTGGCAGAATGAGTAGGGTCATTGCTTCCTAGAGATAGAGACAAAGCCACATAGTCCCTGGCCTTTTGCATCACTCAATATCAGTGGTCATATCTGACCAGCATGTGTTCATTTCCAATGTGGTCCTCCATTTCTGTGGTAGATTTGAAGCCTGGAAGAGAAGCACTCTGACTTTTACCTTGAAGGCTGCATGCCAGGGTGTTTGCTCTGTTTTCCTACTACCTGATTAGCTTGGTTCTTTGTTGCTGGTCTTATTCATGAGGAGCAGCCCCTTGAGTCATCTAGTTGTGAATTTTGGTAGTATTTAATGTCAAGGCTTCTTTCTTCTCTTTGATAATTCCTTCAGTCCACCTAGATTGGCCACCCTGGAACAAGGACAAGCCAGAGGATGAACCCACTTGAGGATCCATAACCCGGGCGTAAAGATCAGTCTTTTTTTAAATTGTTGGAGCCTGTTGTAATGAATGTTGGATTTCACCCTTCAGGATTTCAGGTTGATGCAATTTACCAGTTTGGTGCAGGCCATTATTTGGCACATTTATTTCTGCACATAGGCTTCATCCGGCCTGACTCCTCGTGTGCTGATCTCACAAACACATGCTGTTTTGAGTCCTGGTACTAACAACAACCTAGAGGCAGTGGATTGAAGGCTCCTTCCCCAAGTGGTTCTGTAGGGGAACCACTATTGGTTAGTGTGCAGAGTGTATGAATCTCTGAGTTTCTTCTGCTCCCAATGGAATGATGTGATGCCCTGGTCTTCACTTATACAGTGATCTAGAGCAGGGCTGATGAGACATAATTCCTGAGCATCTTGATTGCTTCTTCTCTGGAGCCAGCCTTCGTTGATGTTATCAACCAAAACTGGAGACATCCTGTCTGTGTGCCTGCTGTCCTCAGAAGAGCTGATTCCTTCTGTTTGTCTCTAGTGGATATGAAGGCCTATTTCAGTCTCAGCCTGGACATGTTCCCTATAACCTACCAGTTGGCCAGGGGTAGAAGTTCTTGTTGAAGTTGGAATTTAATGCGATGGGGTATTGAATGGGATCTATAAATGACCATGTCCTTGATACAGAGAATGAAGGGAAGTGGGTGTTGGATGGTAGTTTGTTTATTTAAATGGAGAAAAGTGTGGGTGGCAGAACTGATTAGTGGGGGACTCCTTTGAGTAGGTATGCTTTGGGGCAGAGGAGGAGTCTATGTTAACAATGAAGGTGCTGTGGGAAAGAAAGTTGAAGAACCATTGGGAGGCTTTGGTGTTAATACCATGAGCCAGGAGTGCATTATGGAGTAATGGGTGGTCAGCCATGTTGAAAGATTTAGCTAGAACTATAAGTATAGCTCCTGTGGGTTGACTTGGCTATTTTATTTTTTATTTATTTTATTTGTGCTTGGTTTCTAGGGTGGAGCACTGGTCTTCATGGACCATTTTCAGACTCAGCCCAGGAGCAGTGTTTGGTTAAGTGACTTGCTCAGAATTACACAGTTAGACAATGGAGGCTGAGGGAGTAAAACCTTGCACTACTGGACTACAGGAAACAGCTCATTAATAGCTCCTTAATCCTCTTAAGTTCATAAGTGTTTACTAGGCTAACAAACACACCTTTATAAGTGTAAGCATGGCCCTGGGAGATGAACCATTCACAGGTTACCTATGTCCATTAGAGACATAGGTGCCAAAACAGGGATGAATTTCCAGTTTCCCATCCAAACGTCTAAGTTGCGGTTGAATTGGGTTAGGGAGGAACTCTGCTTCACATGGATGGGGAGCCTGTTCCATAGACGGGGTAGTCTCTGGGATAGATACCTATCTCTCCAGCAGGTCCTATTTATGTCACAGGCAAGGTTTGTCTTTAGAATGGGTAATTCTGGTGCTGTTTGTTTTGTGGATATGCAGGAGGTTCATCAGAGTGGGGTCTGACAATGTCCTGTATGCCAGGCATAGATCTCCCCTCAAAAGCCTGTAAGAGGCAGAATACAGGGATAGGGCCTTGAGGTGGCCTGCATAGCACATATTACTTATGCCCTGTATTGTTTTAGTGAGGAACCTCTGTGGTCGTTCCACTTGCTGGATATGCATGGTTAGGTACATACCAAAGGGGGCATTGTACTCAATGATAGGTATGATGTATGCCGAATACAGTGGAACAATGACATCCCTGGACTTAGATGCCATACCTTTGTTTATAAGTTGCGCAACATAGAATGATTTCCTCACCACTGTAGACACGTGATGATCAAAGGCTAGATTACTATCTATGTGTGTCCATAAATCCATGACTACTGGATCAACTCTAAGGGGTTTGTTGTTAATGTGATAGTTACCAGGGATGGATGACTTACCAAAGGATACTATTATGCATTTCTCTGCATTTAGTTTTAGTCCATGGCTCTGACACCAGTTGTTTGTGTCAACCCTTCCTGGAGAACATTTGTGTCAGAGATTCAGTGACAGCTCCTAATATGCAATCATCTTTAAATTTAGGTAGCCAGAGACAACTGACATTGGCCTTGATTTCTGAGTAGTACATGCCAAAAAGGAGTGGTCCAAGGACTGATCCCAGAGGGACTCCACTTGTAACTGGCCTCTTTGTAGAGGTGGGCTCCCCATTTCTAACTTCCTGGGTCCTGTCTGTGAGCCAGTCTGCTATCCACCAGGTGACATACGGGTTTGTATCTAACCTCTTGAGTTTGTCAACAATGCTCGAGTGGGGTATTGGGTCAAATGCCTTGGCCAGGTCAAGGTAGGCAGTGTGAACGATTTTGCCCTCATCCATTGCTTTGGTGACCTGCTCAAGGAAGTCTACCAGGTTGAGTAGACATGATCTGCCCTTGACGAAACCAAACTGGGGTTGGGTCCAGTGTCTGGAGGTTTACTATATCTCTATTGATCATCTCCATGATAATTCTTTCCATAGCTTTACATATAAGACTAGTGAGACTTATGGGTCTGTAATTTCCAGGGTCTGTAGATGGCCCACCTTTGTGCAGAGGGATGACTGTTGACTTTCTCCATTCATGAGGCACAAAGCCTATTTGGAGGCTACAGTTAAATACTAATTCTAGAGGCCGTGATAAGTCATGTTTCATGCTATTTATAAGGCATCGTGGGATATTGTCTGGGTCCATTGATGCAGTGTTCTTGGTCTTATAGAGAGAATAAAGGACCAGTTCCCTAGTGATAGCAGGGTGAGTTATATTTGATGATATTTCCTGAGGGAAGGTTGAGGGGGAGAGAGGAGTAAAGTTGGAGCTGAATTTATCAGCCAGGAGGTTTGCTATATATTCTAGCTCAATCTAGGTGGCTCCATTTACAATGGGCTCTGCACACAACTGTGTATTGCCTTTGAGGTTGCGGACATTGCTAAAGAATGTTTTGTGGTTCTCCTTGGCCTGGGAGGGCAAACGTGCCTCAAATTTGGCTTTGGTAGACTTTATTTGTTCTCTGAGTTGTTTGTTTAGTTTGATAAGAGTGCTTTTATCCTACTGGGTGCTGCACCTCTTTGCCATGATTTTCATCCTTCTGTTATATAGCCGATTGATTTTGTGATTTTACTAGGGTGGCTTGTTTTTTGAGTTAGTGCTGTACTTCTTCCGTGTTGGTACTGCTGCCTCTGTGCAGCTATTAACATGCTTGTACAGGGTTTCTGTGAACAGTTCTGCATAGGCAGAAGTGTTCACAGGGTTTATGGGGCTTGACATTTTGCCAGGATGTTCATCGTGTTACACTGCTGCAGTCATTACACTTGGGTTATCCTGCTGTCAGGCGGTCCTGCAGTCGGCCAGAGTTCCAAAGTCTTGGTCCGGCGTCGGTTGCTGTCACTTCTTCCCTGACATCAGTGCGACAGGGGTATATAAGATGCATCCGATGCCATTTTCTTCTGTCTTTCTTGCCCGAAGCAAAAGCAGTTCGGAAGTGCCAGTTGGCCGACTCCTGAGATTTTCAAATTCGAATTTCAGATCCGAAGTGTTCAATAAAGCTAAGTACCCCGTTGGGGAAACTTCTTTCTTGCCTCAGACCGATGTCAGAAAAAGTTAATAATTGTATTTCTTGTGGGAAGCAAATACCTCATAAGGACTTCCACTGTATTCCATGCCTAGGCCCTGATCATGACGTCACTAGTTGTCGGTTTTGTGCTAGATTTAACAAACGCACTATAAAACTATGTTTTGATTTTGCTTTGCACTACTTTGGCCGAAGGTTCAATTATACAATGCTGTCGGAACAACCGACGACCGCAATTCATAAAAAACGCAAAGACAAGGATAAAGACAGGCATCCGAGGTCCAAAACCGACGATGAAGCCTCTTCTAGGCCACAGAGAGGCAGATACAGACGCCCAAGAGGCAGATCTCAACCCCAAGGCTCTTACAGACAATGACAGTGGGGTACCTCAACCCCAAAAGAAGGTGAGGACAAGTCTCAATCTAACGGGAAATAGTCCCAATGACTTCCCCCTTTGTATGCCAAGCACTTCCCTTTTGACAGCCCCCTTAGGGGGGAAACTTGCACTTTTTTCTCAAAATTGGCAAACAATCACCCAAGACAAATGGGTTCTGAATATTGTGTCTCAAGGTTACAGGTTCCACTTTCACACTTTACCAAGGCTAAAAGGAATGCCAAACCTGCCACAAAATCAATGGGCAGAGGCTCAAAAACTAATTTCAGCCCTCATGGACATGAGAGCTATTCAAAAAGTACCACAGCAAGAACAAGGACAAGGATTTTACTCAAGATTCTTCTGGGCCCCAGAAAGGACAAAGCCTGGAGACCCATACTAGACCTTTCAACTCTAAATACTTACCTGGATGTTCCGAAATTCAAAATGTTGACACTACAGCAGCTTCTTCCCATGCTGGGCAAGAAGGCTCGGCTTGTTACTTTGGACCTCAAAGAAGCATACCTGCATGTCCCTATCAGACAAGATTGCAGAAGATACCTCAGATTCAAAGGTGGTACAATGCACTACCAATACTCTGCATTGACCTTTGGCTTATCTACTGCGCCCTGGGTCTTTACAAAGTGCCTGGCTCCAGTAATTGTATTTTGCAGACAAAATGGAATTCAAATATATCCATACCTGGATGACTGCCTCATTTAAGCAGAGAGAAAGGACATTCTTCTAAAGCATCTGGCATTTGTAAAAAGGTTGCTAATTTCTCTAGGGTACACAGTAAACGAAAAGAAGTCAAAACTAGTGCCCTCACAACAGATAATATTCCTGGGTGCCAGCTTAGATACAGCGGCCCAGATGGCTTATCTCACCCCAGACAAACAAGGACAACTGACTCAATATTTTCAACTGCTGGCAAAAAAGTCCCATCTCCCTGCAAGAAAAATTCTGCAGGCCCTGGGATTCATGGCATCTTGCATACTACTAATTCCATATGCCAGACTGCATATGAGGAAATTACAATGGTACCTAAAAAGTGTTTGGACTCAACACTCTCACAGTTTAGAAACAGTAATACCAGTAATTCCCTGCCTACAACAGGAGTTTCGATGGTGGGCACAGGCATGTCTCCTCAACAAGGGTCAGCCTTTCACTCTACCCACAGCCAGGCAGACTCTAACAACAGATGCTTCGGATTACGCCTGGGGAGCACACATGGCAGGAAAATGTATTCAGGGCAAGTGGACCACAGACCAAATGCATCTTCACATCAATCAAAAAGAGATTTGGGCTGTTCAAAATGCCCTAACAGCTTTCAAGGACCTTCTGCATCCAGGACAATTATTAAAGACAGACAACACCATAGTAATGTGGTACATAAACAAGCAAGGGGGCATTCATTCTTATCCCCTATACAGGCAAGCCATGACCTTGTGGAATGCAGCTCTAACTTATCAAGTTAATCTGCAAGCACAATTCCTGCCAGGAAAGAAAAATACTCTGGCAGATGATCTAAGCAGAAATATCATGGACCCTCACAAATGGAAATTGAATCCACAAATCTTCAGCATGGTAACGCAAAAATGGGGGTGCCCAGACATAGATCTTTTTGCCTCCCCACTGAATTGCCAACTACAAAAATTCTGCACAAGGACTTACCACACACAAGCATGGAAAGTGGATGCTCTTTCGTTCAGCTGGAAAAGCCTAAATGTTTATGCCTTCCCACCACTGCCTCTCCTTTCAAAGGTACTATTAAAAGCCAGACAAGAAAAAACACAGATGATCCTGATTGCCCCAGACTGGCCACACGAGCACTGGTACCCAATCTTAAAGAACTTAGCTCAAGGCCCACCATGGATTTTGCCTCAAATTTCACACCTTCTGACTCAACAAAACAATCAGATCCTGCACGGTCAGCTCAAAACCCTAAACCTGGCTGCATGGCAGATTCATTAGTCAAACAGGCAACACCTCTCTCTAAAGCTGTTATGGATGTCATTTTGGAGGCCAGGAGGCCTAGCACCAGGAAATCTTACTCAGAAAAATGGAAGATATTCTGCACCTGGAACCAGGCTCAAAGCCTTGACCCTCTTGTCCCAAACATTCCTCAGATTTTACTTAACTGAGATGCTGGACAAAGGCCTATCTTTCTCATCAATTAAGATCCACGCCTCTGCCATTTCAGCTCATTACAACACGGATCCTCCATTATTCTCTCATCCCTTGCGAAAGCAGTACCTCAGAGGGGCTAAAAATGTAAGACCACCCCAGAGAGCACCAACACCAACTTGGGACCTCAATTTTGTTTTGGAAAAACTGACCTTGCCACTTTTGAGCCAGCCAATACAGCCGATCTAAAATTTTTATCATGGAAAACAGCTCTGCTCCTGGCAGCAACTTCAGCACGAAGAGTCTCAGAGCTACAGGCATTAATGGCAGTGGAACCTTTTATAATATTTCATCAGGACAGGGTTTTTTTTAAGGACAAACCCTACCTTTATGCCAAAGGTGGTATCTAGTGTGGCTCTTAACCAAACCATCCATTTGCCAATTTTTTATCCAAACCCCCAGAATAAAGGGGGGAAACTTCTGCACTCTTTGGACACACAGGCAGCTACGCTTCTACTTGGACAAAACAAAAGCTTTCAGGAAAACTGAGCAACTGTTTGTAGCATATGCTGCAGGATCACAGGGCAAGGCTATCTCAAAGCAGACTTTTTCCAAATGGATAGGACACTGTATTCGTTACTGCTACACACAGCATGGAAAATCAGTCCCTAATAACATTAGGCCACATTCTACCAGAGCAACAGCTACTTCAACAGCCTTTCTCAGAGGAGTACCAACCAAGGAAATTTTGGAGGCTGCAACTTGGAGTTCAGTGCACACCTTTACCAAGCATTACCACTTGCCTCTTTACTCTAAATCCAGAGCAGGATTTGCCACTGCAATTCTGCAGAGCCTCATAGCCAATCCTAACTCTTTATAGACCAGCCACCCAACCTTAGCTTTGGGATTCTACCCAAGTGTAATGACTGCAGCAGTGTAACACGATGAACATAGTACAGTTTTGTACCTACCATAAATGTAGATGTTCGAGTGTTCACACTGCTGCAGTCCAGGTTACCCTCCCTCCATCCCCTCTGTCCTAGCTGGACTTATCTATACCTTTCTGTCCTATACAACCTTTGTGGTGTATTTGCTTGTAACTGAAGATATTGTTTTTATTTTTTATATATGTTTTATTAGCAATATGTATTGCCTACTTACTTGGGAGCACCTGTCAATCTGGGGCAAGAAAAACTGAAGAAAATGGCGTCGGATGCATCTTATATACCCCTGGCGCACTGATGTCAGGGAAGAAGCGACAGCAACCGATGCCGGACCAAGACTTTGAAACTCTGGCCGACTGCGGGACCGCCTGACGGCAGGATAACCCAAGTGTAATAACTGCAGCAGTGTGAACACTTGAACATCTACATTTATGGTAGGTACAAAACTGTACTTTCTGGAGGTTAGCCTTAGAATAGTTCCCTAATATTCCAGGCTTAGCTGGGGGTCCAGGTTTTATTTTTACTTTAAAGGAGACCATTTTGTGGTCTGACCTTGCCAGGGAAGGCATTACAGTAGGGGGTGTGCAGCAGTCTCCCATATTAGTTAGGACCAGATCCAGTATGGTTGCACCCCTGATTGGTGTATTGACTACTGGTCCAGGGAGTTTGTGTTTACAAAATCCAGGAATCTCTGTGTCTGTGCGTTTGGTGTCGTATAGGATTCCCAGTTAATAGTGGGGTACTTAAAGTCACTCATGAATATGGTATTGGGTTGGATGGTTAGTGTTTCTAATAAGTTTAAATACATGGTATGGGTTTCCTGGGTCATAGAGGGGGACCTAAAGCTTGCAAGGAAGTGGTATTGGATTTTACCTGTGGTGGTTTGAACATGGAGCAACTCAGGTGCATTGTCCTGTGTGACCAGCCTTGAAGTATATTTATTTTTGATGTAAATAGAGACACCTCCACCTTTAGTCCCTGTCTGTGAAGTAGCTGGCCTAAATGTGTGGAAGACATTATAACCTTGCACTTTTGGTGTGCTCTCTGCAGCTTTAAACCATGTCTCAGTGACCGCACAGATATCAGTATTCTCTAGGGTAAAGAGAGCTTCTATAGAGTGGAGTTTTTTGTTTAGACATCTAACATTGAGCAGTAGCACCTTTAGATTTTCTTGGTTTTGATTTGCTCTGTCGGAAGTACTTTCAGTATGGCATTACTTAAAAAAGGCCCTGTGGGGGTAGACATTGTTTTAGCTAATATTTGAAAGTCTAGAGGGGAGAGGTGCAGACCATCCATGGCAAAGCAGCGTGGATTGCTGACCATCTCCTTCCATGTTGACAGATACTGCACCCCCTTAGAATGACACCAGAAACTAAGCCAATTATTAAAGTTAGTCCTCTTTTGTTCGTATTGTGGCATAATCCTTGGAGAAAGTAAAATGCTGCTGAGTGCTAGGCTCATACCAGCCTGAAACACATATTCCGAGAGCTCCATGCTGTCTCTCTTCATATAGTCTACGGAGGTACATCTCCGTTCATTTACTCCTACATGGACCATGACTGAGTAGAGTCATATTGGTAATTGTGGTCTATTGACCTGAGTGCATGCGTAATGTGGTGGATCCTAACCATCTGCCTGATAATTCTCTAAGAAACTGGCAGACTATTTCTTTAAATCAACTGCCAGGTTTATCCATTAGGATATTGCAATTTAATTTCCAGATAGCTGTTCCTGTGCTGTGGTTAGCTCAGAATCCATGTTAGTTAGGGAACAGGACTGCTTGGGCATATATGCAATTCAAGAGTTTGTTGTAAACTTTTGTTTACTTTACCAACTGTTAAGAGTATTGATATGGATTTAAAATTTAAGCTGGTCAGTGAATTGTTTGTTTTGGGGATTGGTTTAATGGTAGAATTTTTTTATGTTTTAGGGAAGGTATTATGGAAGAGCCACAGGTTATAGTTGTGTTTAAATAGGTATATGTGCTCTGCACAGGCTTTTACAAAACCATGGTTGCAGATAATCTGAGAATGGTTTCTCTGAGGATTCTATTATGTTTTCAGTGTCATTTATAGTGACTGGATTGAAGCAAAACAGAGAAGAGAATTTGGGTGTTGTGGGTTTGAGTTTTGGAGCATTTGGTGGCATAGCAGGAGATGCAGGAAGTTAGGTTAATTTGGTGAGGAACGTTTCAGGAGAGAGTGGTCCTTTGGAAGTTATATAAGTACTTTTGATGTATGATTTTTTTTCCTTCCAATTATTTGATTAACTTGTGTTCAGATTTTTTGTTTTGGTTGAATTAAAAGGGAGGTTTTGGTGGTGTCATAGATATGTTGTTTTATATTTTCTAATGTTTTATTTAGATAGGTTGCATAGATTAATAAATCTTTCATTAGCCTTTTTTGGGTTGGTTTGCTTCTGTGTTTTCCAGGCATCATCTCTGAGCTTTAGAAAGACTTTTAGCTCTTTGGTCAGCCGTTTATTTCTGATTTGATTTGTGGAGTCTGGAGGTCAGTGGAAATTGTTCTATACTGAAGGAAAGATAGTTATCAGAGAGTTAACAGCTATTTCTGTGTTTTAGTTGGATAGGATTTATGTCTATTCAAATTGTGAGGGAATGTTTTTAAGTTTGGAAAAACTGTTAGATTTAGTCAGCTACTTCATTTTTGTGTGAGGCTTTTGATTGTGTAAGTTATTGTGGAGTGATTACAAAGTGAGGGGAGATCATGGGTTTGAAGATGTTCATAATCACTAGGTCTAGGAGGAAATTATTATTTGATTCGGTGTTAGGTATGGTGAGTTCTGATATGATGTGAGCTAAAATGAGGACTATAAGCCATTCATTTCGGTCTTGATCATTTTTGTTAAGAAGGTTTAAGTTGATATCTCATGTTGTTATTTCCTGCTTGATCTAGGGGATGTATTGTGTTGTTGAGTTAATTTGGCTGCTTTTACTTTTGCTAGAAAAGAAGAGGGTGGTAGGTAGGCTAATATAATATAAAGGTCTTGATCCTTGGTTTTGGGGATTTATGTCATTAGCCAGTTGGGTTCATAAACAGATGTGGAGTTGGCTTGTGCGTGTATGTTTGTGATTGTAGGCAGGCTTTGGATACAGTCATAGTTCCACTATTATTACTCTGCATTCATATCTGTTGTTAAGACTGTATTGGTAGCCTGGGAGGCAGTAATGGAATGGGAGAGTTTTGTGCTTAATGCAAACTTCAGTGATGTTGGGGGAGTGGTGGTATAAGCATTTGTTGATTTGCACTGATTTGTTTTTCATGCTGCATGCATTAAGCACCGGAATATAAGTGAGGTGAGGATTAGAGTTGTGTGGTGTTAAAAGTTTAGGGGGTCCTTGGTTAACTTCAGTGTTTTCTGTATGAGAAGTACATATATAATGAGTGATGATCTAAACAGGACCTTTGGCCAGACAAGAGTTATAGATTGTTTAATTTTAGTTTTTTGATGAGAGTATTGGAGGATTGTTGAGATTAGTTTGGGCCTGAGGGAGGGTTCCAAAGTAAAAAAGTGGGTGCAATGGGAGGATTCTGTGTGTTTGTTGAAGGTACAGTTTCAGAGTATAATATTTTTTCTGTCAATGGGAATGCCAATATCTGTTTTGTGAGTCATCGAGAAAGGGTAATCAGTTTGAATTTTTTTCATTTTTTTGCATTATTGGACACTAATGTTAAGAACATTAGAAAGTAGGATACTGACATGTTAAACACTGGATGGATGTTGAGGAAAATAATGCAAAAATCTCGGAAGGGTATTGCAGGAGAAGCATTTTGACTTAGCACATGTTTACCTAGTGTGTGCTTTTTAAATTAAAAATGGTTATTAGATATGTGGGTATATTACAAGACTGAGAACTATTATGTGTAGTTTTAGTATTTGGTTTGGCCAGGGCATTTTTGAATATGTATTGATTGATGAAGGGGATTGTGTTAGAGCAGGTGTAAAGCGATAGAATAAGTTATGCTATTGAGCTTGAATTTGTGTGAAAAAACATGTGGTGATGGAAGTGAACAGTAATTATATCCAAGGATAGGGAACTGTATAAGTAGCTGCGCCTGAGCCTGCTGAGGATTGGGATTGGAGAGAATAATGTTGCTAGGCATTCATCTTCAAGTTGTAGGCATTTACAATGAAAACTAGGCTTCACTGAGCTGGAAAATACCAGTGAGTTAAGAGTGTAAGGGTAAATTATTGTAAAATAGTGATATGTGTATTATGGAACATTACTGAGCACTCAATAGAACATTCAAGAATTTCCCTTGAAAAAAATGGAAATGCTAAGAGCAGCTGTTAAAACAGGGGTTCCTAGTACCGTCTTGTGCCAAACCTTGCTGTAGGATACCTTGGCCATTTAAAACATGGTACGCAAAATGTATACAACTAATAATTATAAAAGCAGTACATATCACTTTAACATTATTTATTGAAATTACAGGTAATCAGTTGGTATGTGTCACTGGGATACTGTCACAGCACATAGACCGCAGAAAAGGTTCCTTATTCCACAGTTGGTGGTCAACAGGGAGTTGTTAGACAGATTAGGTTTTGCTTGTAAGCACTAAAGAAATGAAGGAAGATAACAAAATTGCAGAATAAGACTAAACAGAAAATCTGGAATTAGCAAAACTACAGTCTGAAGTATAGTTGGAACAATAGAAGTAGGCAGTCAAACATAGAAAACTAAAATAAAATGTAGCTAATACATCTGTATGTTGAAATTCAGGGTAAAATGCAACTGAAACACCTATGACTACAAGTGCTGTAAGTTTCCAGTTACTGTCCATGCACCCTTTCACTTTGCTTGGGGCCCATTTCCTTGATGACAGACTTCTCATTCTTCCAGGAGGAGGAAGAGGTGGCCCTCCATGCACCCTAGGCACAGGGCCAAGCGTCATCTGTTAAACCCACCACTGGTCTAATGGGTCTGCTGTAGAGAACTACAGTAGTCCACCAGCATGCCTGATCCCAGGGTAGTGCAGCAGAGATTAGGAGTGGGTGTTCAAAGTTCAAGGGGGGGGGGAAGAGACATCCTGGAACTTGGAGGATTGCTTTTTTTGAAGATCCCCTCTGCTGTTGAGTTTAACTTGTCTTTAGAAGAGCCAGGAACCAGGCCCAGTTTCCATCTCCTGACACTAGAGCTATTGCAGTTCTCAGAGATAAGTGCTCTTGCTCATGCCCCTTGGCCTGGGAGCTCTTACTGCTGAATACCTTGGCCCATAAAAACATCTTGGTTTTTGGAATCCCACCACTCTAATTTCCTTGAAAGAGGGTGGGAGGTTTTAGGACATTTGGAGGAAATCTTTTTGTCATGATTTCCAGGCGGATTACCATCCCGCACCGTGGTGGAAAGGAAGGAATTTGTCTTGGCCTTCCTGCTTGCAGCAGGTGAAACCTTTGCTGTTGGTAGGAACTTGGGCAGATGAAACCCTGTGTTGTCTCTTCATTGGGAGTCTTTTCTTTGGTTCCCTGGCATTGGACTTGTAAGTTTGTGGATTGTTGTTTGGGGACACCTTTTTCTTTGTTGGCAGTCCTTTAAGGGAGTTTTCTTTGGTAATGTGGTACTTTTGCCCCCCCCCCCCCATACTGAAGCCACTTATAGGCCGATTGACAACTATCTGGTCTACCCCTTCCTCCTTAAGGACAGCTACACCTGAGCCCTTTGCTGAAGGATGGGGAACAGCTTATTCAGCTTGGCTGGTCCTGGTCTGTTAGGTTGTTCCTTCTTTGGGGTGCCTTTCCTACCTGTATTCCTAATATGTGAGTGCATGAGGGCTTAAGGCAGTGGGAGTCTGTTTTCCCTTCCCTTTGTTCAGGCCACTTTATATCAACTGTAGAGTTGGCAGCTGGCACCTAGATTCAATGGTGGTGTTCTCCCAGCTTGGAGCAGTTCTTCCCTGCTGTCCTCCAGCCTATCCTTGGGGATGGTGACTGGTGGTAAGGGGATATCTTGCTTGTGCCTCCTTTTTTCTTCAGGAGAGAGTATTTCTGTGTTTTTCTCTTGATGATGAAGTCTGTGAGTGTGGTTCTTCCCACCCCCTCCTCTTTAATGGTGGGTTATTTCAGGATTGTGGAGGGCTCATATTTGCCCCTCCCCTCGTCAGGTGTATGCTCTTCCTGGGAGTGCAAGTCACATCTTCTGTTTTCACTCTGTGGTTGGAAATCTGTGGTGTGTCCTCTCAACTCCACAATCCAGATTAAGGTCTCTGGTTTGGTCACTAATAAGGGTGGCCTGCTCTCCTTCCCCCTAGTCCACTGGGAGGTGGGATGGTATTCCTCTTCTTGAGAGACTCCTATTATTTGTTTTTTTTTTTTTTCATGCCCCATACTTCTTCAAGAGCTGTAGGCGATTCCTCCTGGCTTGTTGTGGGCCCGGGGATAGGAGAATATTGCACTTGCATTTGATGGCTTCGGCGCTCCTTAGCACGTAAAATGGTTTCTTACTTTCCAAAAGGGACTTGAACTTTTTTACCTTCTGATGAGCTTGGTGATCTGATGGCTGTTAGAGGAGTTGGCTGCTAATTAAATGCTTTTACTTGCATTTAAGTGGAAATTATTATTTTTGGGTGTGACTAATATTTTGAGAAGCAGTTCAGCGACCTGTGGATGTCCAAGGTTCTAGAAGTCTGTTGCTGAATCTTTTCTCTGCTTAGTGTGGGGAGGGGGTAGTACTGAGGGTATACCTTGGCTTTGGTCCTCAATTAGGGCAGGATGGGAGCTCAGAACTGAATAATCATCAACCCCATTTGTTGCACAATGCCCTTTGTTCCTCATGGAGATCCTCGTTGTGGTTGACTTGAACTTTTGTTTCACCTGGCATGACAGCTAAAGCATGAAAGTTGAATCAGGTGTAATTCTTGTCTGGGGTAGTTCTGCCTTCTCCAGTTGTCACCGTTCTCTATGACCATTGGACCATGTCCAAATTCAGTCTGTTCTTTTCTTGGAAAACGTTTCCCTATCTTTGGTCAGGTCCTCCTTTTCCTGGTTCCATGTGATGTTTGGGAGTCAGAGTGGGAAAGGACACCCCTCTCGTTTTGTGGGTTTTCTCCCGCAAAGTGACTGGTTTGGGGGTTCGATTTGTCAACAAGCAACTCCACAAACCAATCAGCTGTATGAAAACCAAAATAAATAAAAAAAAATGCTGGAAGACTTCTGAAGCAGTTTTATTAGGTTAAGTGCTTTCATCCAAAAAAACAAGGACTTTACTTTTTTTGAATGAATGTGCTCAAACCTGCTTTTAAAGCATTTTTTTGTTACTTCTAGCTTGTCCCCATTCTCCATTACCATGCTCCAACCTGCCCATATTTTCTTTTCTAACATCTCCCTATTTCTCTGTCCTTTTTCTTCCTGTACCTGAAGCATTTTCATTAAGGAAAATGTTTCTTTTATAGTCTTCCTTTTGGGACTCTTCCACTTCCTTTTTTGCTACTAAAAGTATAATCCAAAGAAGACATTCTTTTGCAAGAAATCAACAACCCCCAGAGAAAAAGCTCATTTGTTAGCACAACTTCTGTCCCCACTACCTTTGTTAGGCCTATCTTAAATTATCTGAGCTCCTCACATTCCCAAAATCCCAAAAGATATGTTGCCATGTTCCATTTTCTCCAACCCTGGACCTCCAACACTTTGAATCAATTCCTTGAAAAAATTTTGAAAACCTAACCAGAGTGTAGAAGTATTTAAATTTACACTTCCACCAGAATGTCTGGTATTTCTGTGATTTTGTTGCCATCTTTGGGCCAAATTACCCTTTTTCAAGCTGAATCTGTCAACTCTCAGTGCATTAGTTCAGCTAAATTCTTTTTTTCCTTGAACATCCCATCCAGTTTTAGTGACTACTCTTCTGATGGCCCTCCCCCCAGTAATCCCTTACTTACTATCAATCCTTTTCTAAGTTTGGTTATCACAAACAAAAAATCCCAGTGTCCGCTCGTAGTCATGACAAGAACGTTAATAAAACAGGAGCAAAACTATATATCCACATAATGTTATAAAGCCACACAATGTTTAGCACTTTTGTCTAGAAGTTAAAAAGACATCTTCAAAACAATGTGTGCTAAACTAGTAGGCAGTTAAATACCCAGTTGCATAAAAAGACACACCCACTAAATTATCCAGTTAAAATAAATCAACATCTTCCTAAAAACTAAATTGATTACTTAGTACTAAGAATTGTGTTTTGAAATATGTTATTGTTATTAAAAAATAATAATAAATGCAAGAATAATATATACAAAAAATGCATTCAAACAATACAAGCCCTTCTCTTAAGTTCACTTGTAATGGATATGTTGCCATTTAACCCTGGGGGGACAGTTACATCAAGCCTAATTTGCCAAAGCATCACCCGATGTAATGAAAAGACGAACTGTTACTTTACAACCATGTCACCTTAGATTTATATGCATTTTTAAGAGTCACTGAGCCAGTCATTCCTAGGATATTCGGAATTCTGAAAATCCATTCCAACATAGAAGATACCACCCTACGTCCTGTAGTGGCTGCTCAAGGTTCGGTTACAGAACCATTAGCCAAATTTGTGGACATTAATTTGAAGAACTTATTCATCCACTTTCCCTACATAATTCGAGACTATTGGGACTTGCTGGGGTAAGGTATGTAGAGCCACCATTGACAAGAACAGTATATTTGTTACCGGTGATGTTAAAAATCTATTTTCAGTCATACCTCATGAACTGGGACTTCAATGGTTTGATGACATGGTACAAAAGTATGATAACTGTGCGGAAAATGAGACATCATTGATCCATGATTGTATGGACACGGTTTTATCCAAGAGTTTCATTAATTTTTGTGGGAAATACATTAGACAACTTAACAGGTGTCGCCATGGATGCTGCATGTGCCCTAACATTTGCAAATGGAGTTTTGCTGAAGTGGGAACTAGACATTTTATTCCAAGTCCCCCTGTTCAAGCTTTGTAATGGGTACTACTGTTATTTGGATGATCTTCTCTTTATTTGG
Source organism: Protopterus annectens (assembly GCF_019279795.1). NCBI lineage: Eukaryota > Metazoa > Chordata > Ceratodontiformes > Protopteridae > Protopterus > Protopterus annectens. The sequence goes on along the minus strand of NC_056725.1, from coordinate 1,741,948,869 downwards.
CAGGGAAGTGCACAGCAATTTATCACTTTACTTGAATACATAAAGAACAGTACCAGCTTTCTAAAATTCACTTACAAAGTGGGCTGGAAGGACATCCGTTACCTTGGTGTCAATATCCTGTGGTCCCCAGATGTAGGACTTTCTTCCAGTGTATACAGAAAACTCACTTTTTGCAACACCTATTTATTCTTTTCCAGCTTCCATCCATATCGTCAAAAAAGAGGGATAGTTAAGAGCCAATTTGCTAGAATCTCCAGGTTGGCCTCAAACTTGTTGGAAAGACCCTATTTGAGTAGTGAAGGGTTCTTTCCTGTTACCAGACCCTGTGGTAGATGTAACCAGTGTGTATATATTGACAGTAACTACACTGTTGATTTTATACGAAAAGATAAAATTTACTAGGGGTGGAAAATTTTACTGTGGGTCTGAACGTGTTGTATACCTGACTCACTGTTCCTGTTGTCAAGCACTCTATATAGGAAAAACAAATAATGCATTGAATCAGAGAATTTATCAACCCCTATATAGTCTGCAAAGATTAGACAACAGAAGTGCTTTGGCACATCATGCTATTCAGTGCAGTGGTTTCAAAAAGCTTCAGTTTTTGATTTTGGAGCAAGTTTCTTCCACAGTTTATTCAGGGGACTGGAAGAACTTTTTATTACATCGGGAGATGCTTTGGCAGATTAGGCTTGATGTAACTGTCCCTCCAGGGTTAAATGACAACATATCCATTACAAGTGAACTTAATAGAAGTGCTTGTATTTTTTGAATGCATTTTTTGTACTTACTATTCTTGCATTTATTATTTTTTTAATAACAATAATATATTTCAAAACACAATTCTCAGTACTAAGTAATCATTTTAGTTTAGGAAAATGTTGGTTTACTTTGACTGGATAATTTAGTGGGTGTGTCTTTTTTATGCAGTTGGGTATTTAAACGCCAACTAGTTTAGCACACATTGTTCTGATGATGTCTTTTTAACTTCTAGACGAAAGCGCTAAACATTGTGTGGATTTATAACATTGTGTGGATATATGTCTTTGCTACTGTTTTATTAAAGTTCTTGTCATGACTATGAGTGGACACAGGGATTTTTTATTTGTGGTTTTTGGACTTGGTCTTAAGTTCTGTTTACTGTTTTCAAGTTCAGTTATGAAATTAACCATTGGAGGCTATTCTTCCTCTCTTGTTTTCCCCCAGTTAGTCTGCCTTGCTCTTGGTCTCAGCCCTCCATACTAAATTTTTTTCCCAGAGAGGGATGCCATAAAATTTCGTAACCCTATCCCAGTTAAGAATTTGTCCTTTGTCTATTATTTGTGCCAACAATGACTCCCTTGATTCTCTTTCCTCTTGTACCATTGTACTGACCAATGCTTCATGCCTTTTCATGTCAAGCCTAGATGAACGATATCCCCTTTCCAACTTTTTAATCCTTTATGGCTAAGTAGTGAGGTCATTCCTATCCCCAGCTCCTGCAGTACAGATGTATTTAATTGATGCATGCCTTTTCCCCACATCTTCATTGTGACTTAGCCTATCCTTTTTAAATATCTTCTCCTTCCACAAAACTTGATAGTCTGGCACCTGGGTATAAAATGACAGTTGCGCTGCCTGGACTTAGCTTTTGATATCACAGACTGCTAAACCTCCAAATTCCTTGGGGGTGTTTCACTCTTTCCTGTGCCACTCTTAATTTCTTTCCTTGCCAGATAAATTATTGCATGCATTGCTCTATCTGCTCCATTTCCTTGTCTCCTACAGGCCACCAAAACACCTAGGAGTAGTAAAAATATGTGAGACCACATGCCAATTAAATGTCTGAATACTCCTGATCATAATCGAAATTTAACCTTTTCCAAATTTGAAAGCTTTTATTAATTTTCCCGTTTATCTTGGCAAGTGACCGGAAAGCTTCATCTTTTTCCTCCCTCACTAATTTTATACCCAAGTATTCTATTTCTGCAGCTTCCCATATTCATAGGTATGTTGCCTGTAACTCCTCCAGATCTGACAGATTTAGATGCAAGCCTTGTTTTTTTCTGTATATTAACTTTATAACTTGCTGTGTTATTAAACTTTTTCAGAATATCCCATAGAACGGGCAAATCCTCCTTGTGTATCATAGTAATCAAGATGTCATCTGTATGCATTGTAGTAATCAAGATGACGTCTGTATAGGGGGGAGATCTTAAGTTCTATTCACTCCAACAGTATCCTCTGATCTTCAAGGTCCTACTCATTTCTGCTAGGGACTCCAGTTATACGGGAAAAAAAGCTGACAACTTGGGGCAAGGTGGTGTTGATGCTTTGAAATCAGCCCAACCATAGAATCCAACAAGACAGGTCCTCCACATTTGATATTTCAGATAATTTTTGTTAGCTGAGCTATGAAGAGGACTTCCTTGATGGGCCAGAATTAGGCTGCCTGCATCTCCGCAGATATTGACTAAGCCTCTAACTGGCCTAGAGCTGTTGAAATTCTTTTAAGTTGGGCAAGTACATTAATGCATGTCACTTCTTAGTCATAAGGATGCCAAAATTCATTGTTGTTCTTTTTTAAACACATTTATTCAGTTATCACTTGAGTCCTAGGCAAACATACATTCATATAGAAGAAAGCAAACCGTATTAACATTTCCATCTGTATACATTATACATCACAAATGTTCTTTTTTATAACTGGCATCAGTTCAGCATTACATAAATTTCTCAATTCCTGCCTTCCTTAAACTTCATTCCTCATTTAGAACATTATTCTGCATATATTGTTCTCACAGTATACATTTATTTCTACATAATTTGCTCCTTCCCTTTTCAAAAGATCCCACTTCCAGTTCTTTCACCTCTGTTCAATATTCAACACTTCAAATACAGTTAATTTAGGCTTTGATTCCCATTTTCTTGTAATTGCTATTTTGACAGCCACCAGAATTGAACTTATCAAGGCCTTACTATATTGAGGCAGTTGAGACTGTGCCCCAGCTCAAACAAATCATTTCCTTATTTACAGCCATTTGCTCACCCAATATTTCTGTCAGAGTACTGTGTAGGGAATTTTTAAGTCTGCCAACTCATTACACTTCCAAAATATATATTCCCAGTTACCTGTTTCTTCCCCAGTCACGCTTCCTACATTTGCCATCTGTCTGAGGAAAAAGTCTTTGGAATTTGCTTGGGGTATAAAAATACCTATGCAAATACTTTCAAGCAAAAATCCTAACCCTTCTAGACTTTGTTGCCTACTTGGGAGACCTACATATGCCCTTCCATTGTTCCTTTGTAAATTACTTATCCAATCTTTTTTAACCTCTTCTGATTGATTCTTATAGTTATAGTGCAATAATTATCCTTTTTTAAAAACAGTTGCTGTTCTAGATTCAACTAAAACTATACCAGAGCAGGTCTTTTACTTAGGATCCCCTTTCTCGTTCTGTGTGTCTATAGTGTGATATCAATCCCTCGTAGGCAAGGCAGTCTCTAGCCTACAGTCCAAATTCTTCTTGGCATCATTGCATTCTATTACCTTTCTTTTTTAGTTATTTGCTCCCAATACGTTGGTTCCTTTACCAGTTTTCTCCAGTAAATTCCAGCTCTCTCTTGCCTATTTTCTGTACTCCTCCTTTCAGTCATACTCATTTGCAGAATCTCCTTTCTCTGTTCTCTTATTGGCTTACTTCTTATGCTTTATGAATATTGTATTCTGTATGGCTGTTGTTGTTCTCTTTAACTCATTACATCTGCGTGATGCCTCCAGGTGCATCTGCAGTTACCTCCTACTGATGCCTCTAGGAGTCAAATATTGCTTGTTCATATTTGAATCAGTAATTTCAAAACCATGCTATGTACAAGGTTTTGAAAAATTTCATCTTAAAGCTTACACAGTGGCAAACTAAATTGGATTTATATCTGACCTCTGACTATTGCAAGTAAATAAATATCAACTGTTTTTGTTATATTAATTTATGTAGATATAATTTTCACATTTTTATAAATATCTCAACAACCAAGTAATACAGACAGACCAACTTAGACTCATATGAAAGCTCTCAGCTAGATGAATAAAATGCTTCTAACAGTATGTGCAGTACTTGAGTAGTTTCTGAGATATTCTAAGTAGTTTGCAAAATATTACAAACTTAATAGTTACTGTGTTAACTGTGACTTATAAAATGTGGTTTAAGACCTAGAACTTAAGAATACTACCAGTATAAAAGTAGTTTCTGCTGTAGAGTTTGCCATTTATACTTTCATAATCCGTATGGTCCCAGAGGTATGAACATTTGTTTGAAATGTGAAGAAATAATTTGATTCTGTCAAAAGATTAGGCTCAGCCCATCGGAAGTTGCAGTGCAAATTACTTGAGCTCTTTTGGAGTGAATGAGTTTTCAGGATCTGCATCCAAAATCCCACTCACTCCTTATTTCTTGAATGTACCCTTGCATCATCATCTTTTTCCACTTTGGATTATAACTTTCTACTCATGTTATGTATATGAGCCTTACTTGTGTATTTCTAAAATATTCCTCCAAGTCAGGTAATTCTAAACTACCTTGTTCTAATTGAAAGATCCACTTATTCCATGTAACCCTTACCCTCATCCCCACCCAGATAAATTCCTTCAACCCCTTATTAATTATTCTTCACAACTTCTTCCCTGGTTAATAAAAAATATGTCTGACATGTGTGTGTGTGTGTGTGTGTGTGTGTGTGTGTGTGTGTGTGTGTGTGTGTGTGTATATATATATATATATATATATATATGTGTATATGTATATATATATATATATATATATATATATGTATATGTGTATATGTATATATATATATATATATATATATATATATATATATGTATATATATGTATATGTATATGTATATATATATATATATATATATATATATATATATATATATATATATATATAAAAACAAGAGCTTCCAGTTTTGAAGCCTTTACAAGCCTAGCCCATAGAAGTGCCCTGGCGTCATGCCGCCTGACGTTAGTTACCAGTACCTCTATCAAGTAGAATCACTGGAGTGATCCCCGGGATGAACTTTCCATTTCCCATCCACTCATCAAGGTTTCTCTTGAAGAGGGCCATTGAGGTGCTCTGCTTGACATGTATGGAAAGTCTATTCCAGAGCGTGGGTAGTCTCTTGGTTATGAACTTGTCCCTTCAGCATGTTCTGTTGATTGTGGTAATGAGGCTGAGGTCTCTGGAGTGTGTGGTGCAGTGGGATTGGGATTTCTTTAGATGTAGCATTTCTAACAGAGATGGGTCAGATATGGCTTTGTAAGTCAAGCAGAGATCGCCTCTTAGTAGATGATATGAGACAAAGAATAGATAGAGATTTTTGACTCTGTCCGTGTACGACATGTGTTTAAGGCCTAGGATCCTCTCATGAGGTACTTTTGTGGCCTTTCCAGCTGTTGCATGTGTCTAGTGAGGCACATGCCAAATGTGGCATTATACTCGATGATTGGCCTAATGAGGGAAGAGTACAGAGAGATGATGACCTCTTTCTTCCTGGATACAAAACCCTTGGTAATGCGATGTGCCACATAGAAGGACTTTCTGACTTCAGTGGCAGTGTGGTGGTCGAAGGAGAGGTTGCTGTCAATCCTGTGTCCCCAGATTTCTCATAACGCCTTCTGTGAGCTCCCATCAGTGTGGTAATTAGCGGGAACTGATTTTATTCCCAAAAGGGATGACAATGCATTTTTTGCCATAAAGCTTAAGGCCATGGTTTTGACACCAATCATTGGTCTCAGCGAGGCCTTTCTGTAGGATGTCTACATCACTTGGGGAGTTAATAATGGCTCCCAGCTTGTAGTTGTCTGTGAACTTGGTCATCCAGAGTCCCTCCGTGTTGGCCTGGACTTCTGAGAAGTAGATGCCAAACAGTAGAAGACCCAGGACTGATCCCTGTTGGACTCCACTCCTGACTGGTTGGCAGTTTGACTTGGAGTCCGCTACTTCACACTGTGGGTTCTATCTGTGAACCAGTTTGTAACCCAGCTAGTGATATAGGGGTTGATGTCTAGTTTGGTGAGTTTATCAATAATTCCCGAGTGGGGAATGGTATCAATGGCCCTGGCCAGATTGAGGTAGGCTGTATGAACTGCGTTGCCCTCATCCACAGCTCTGGTGACTGACTCAAAGAAGTCAACCAGGTTGAGCAGGCATGATCTACCTTTCACAAAACCAAATTGCATAGGATCTAGAGTTTGGAGATTCTCTATATCCTCGTTAATTAAGTCCATGATGATGCACTCCATAGCCTTACATATCAGACTCTTTAGGCTAATGGGGTGAAAATTGCCAAGGTCTGTAGTCGCTCCCCCTTCATGGAGAGGTATGACTGTAGCAGTGTGCCATTCAGTAGGGACAAAGCCGGAGTTGAGGCTGTGATTGAACAGGGCACACAGATGTGGTGCCAGTTCACTTTGTTAGTTCATGTAGAACACATCCATATTGTCGGGCCGACAGTGCAGCTTTAACCTGTGCTGCAGTAATGCTGGATGCCTGGCATTCCTCTGGTATTGTGATTGGCCCTTTAGGGGGGAGAGAGGGGTTAAGTTGGCACTGAGTCTGTCGGCCAGTATGTTGGCAATATCTATTGGCTCAGTATAAGGAGGTACCATTACGCAGTAACTCAGAGCAAACCTAGGTATTGCCGTGGAGATTTTTGATATAACTGTAGAAGGCTTTGTAGTTGTTTTAGTGTCTGACGCAATTCTGCCTTCATAGCTGGCTTTAGAGGTTTTGATGAGGGATCTCAACTTTTTGTTTAGGCTAATGAGGGAGTTTTTCCAGTCTTGGAACTTCACCTTTTTCTGCAACAGTTTTTTTTCCTTCTGTTGTAGAGTTTATTAATGGCAGTGGACCAACAGATTGGCTTACTTTTTTTGGAGGAGAGCATCTTGGTTCTGTAGGGTATGGCTAATTCCATGCCTTTATGTACGTGTTTATACAGTGCACTGGTGTATGATTCGGCAATCATGCATCTATTTTCCATTGACATGGGTGCCGTGAAGTTGCCACCTCTGTTTTTAGGAGCCCAGAGACAGTTTTTCATGGTGGTTATCTTTGCGGGGGTGTGTGGGCGAGATGTGGATTTCCATGGTGATTAGTTTGTGGTCGGATCTAACCATGGAGGAGCTGACTATTGGTGTAGAGCCGCGGATGCCCATGTTGGTAATAACCAGGTCAAGGGTGTTGCTTCCTCTGGTGGGGGTAAGAATGAGCTGGTCCAGGGCATGGGAATTGATGAATTCCAGGAAGCGTTGGGCCAATGTGTTGATGCATGAGTAGTTTTCCCAGTTGATGGAGGGGTAGTTGAAGTCACCTAGTATGAGAATGTTGAGTTGGACCCTATTATTTTCCAGGGTGCTTAATAAAGTCGAGTGAGAGTCTTGGGATATGGTTGGTGACCTATAGCAGGCCATGACCTGAATCGCTGTCTTACCCCAATGTTAGTTGTACCTGAAGTGTCTCAGATGCCTTATGCTGGGCTACTAGTCTGGAGGTGTGCATATCCTTTATGAATACGGAGACACCACCACCTTTGGAGCTTTGGTCTATGTTCTGAGGCTGAAAGGTGTGGAATAAGTTATAGCCTGGTAGCGCAGGTGTGCTTTCTGCTGCTTTAAACCAGGTCTCCATTACAGCACAGATGTCAATGTTCTCCATTTTGAGGATTGCTTCGAGCAAGTGCATCTTGAGAGTTAGACTTCTAGCGTAGAGCTAGTTTTCTTTAGTCTCTTTTGACCTATCCTTAGCTGCCATAACAAAAGCCTTTTTAATCCTTACTCCTAAATAATTTATCTTATTGTGCCCTCTTAAATATGGGCATTGCTAAATCAGTACATGTGTGGGTTTATAATTTATGGTAATAGCTTTTGTTTTATCTCCATTTATTGTATATCCTGAAAAGGCGTGAAACTGCCTCAAAATGATTAACAGCATTGATATGTCCTTTTCTGGATTTACCAGGTAGAAAATAATATTTGCAAATAAATCCAACATTTCTTGATTAGCATACCAATTATATCCCTGAATTTCTGAGTCCTTTATTTTTTTTACCAATGGCTCCTAATGTAAAGCAAGTAATAAAGGGAACAGAGGACCCCCCCTGCCTGCTTCCTGTCTTCAAACACAGCTTAGCAGAGAGGAACCCACCCACTTTAGTTATTGCCCGATTCCTTGTGTATCCACTTTTTTAACCTTGTTATTGTATCAAGGAATGCAGATGCTTCCATTGCCCTGCTCATAAAATCTCATATTATTCTGCTGAATGCTTTCTTTGCATCAAGCCCCTTTAACCACAATGGTATTCCCTTACATTCTGCTTCCCTCTGGATCATCATTGTTCTTCTATTAATGTTGTCAGATGTTTGCCTCTCCTCTACAAAACCACATTGATCCATGTCTCTTACGTTTAGGAATTATTTTGCCATTCTTTTAGCTAGTATAAACATAAATACTTTCTAATTAAAATTGATATGGAGCTATATGAAGCTGGATCTGCTGGGTCCTAAACATCTTAAGGTATTGCAGCCTCCACTACAGCTTTCTTCTGAGATGTTTGCGCTTCCACTGCCTTTAAAATTCTGTTAAACAAAACCTTTCAGATCTTTATCACTTTCTTCTCTCCTAACTTCAGACTTCCACAGGAATACCATCTGTTTTTTAGAGACTTTCCTGCAGATTGATTACACATCAACATTTTTATCTCATCTCCTTCTGTCTTAACTGCTAATTACTGAGCCTCATCTACCTCTAAAATTGACATACTTAAGTTTTCCATAAATATATATGTCTTGTGTTTTTTCTAAGCTTCCATATTTTTCTGCTTTCTACAAATTTTCATAAAGTGTCTGAAATAATACCTGTATAGGATCTCTGGTCTTTTTTTTCTGAGTAGTGTTCATAAGGAGAATTTATGAACACTACTACGACATATGTAGTAATAACATCAGCAATGCACTTTATAAGCACTCCTTGGAATGTAACCAAGCTATATACTGCTTTTTTGTCCTTGAATGCATACCCAAGGATGGTAGGGATGGCCTTTGGGAAACGATCATAGAATTCAAGGAATTATATTGGCAGATTTTACTTGAGGCAAACAAGCCTCCAGGACTTAATGATAACATTTCCATTGTCCCAGTGTTAAAACAGAGAGATGCAAAGCTATAAAACCGTACAAATGTAATTGCATCTGTATGACACTAGATGGAGGTTTTTCTTTTTGCTTAAATGTTGGCTGAAAGGATTCCACTTGGATTTTATGTCTTTTGTTGTTGTTGTTTGTCTTTCGGCTTTTCTCGGTTAGGGGTCGCCACAGCGGAACTCTGGTCCACTAATGATTGGCAGTAGATTTTGACGAATGCCGAGGTGCCAGCTCGATGTTCAACCTTCAACGAAGGCACACCCATTCACACATGTCTTTCAAACGCCCACCCAACCACGGGGAGGACATGCAGACTCCTTTCTTTTGTATTATATCATATTAAGTTGAACCCACTGAGGCATTTTATGTAACACTTTTTATTGAACAAGTTTTAGCATCATTTTTATGGATCATATTACTATTATTATTATTATTATTATTATTATTATTATTATTAAGGTTTTAAAGCATTTTACCATGGGGTACATATTTAAATTTTTTTGAATGACAATGTAATTTTCTTATTGGTTGATCAAAATGAAGTTTAATACGTAACAAGCAGCACCAGTCTGTTTTTAACTGATGAAAATGCTGTGTGGATTATTCCAGCATTTATGTTCCTGAATTTGCTTAATAAAGTCTGCTTTCAACTTGAGTGTTGTTGTCAAGGCTTCCTTCAGTGCTAGCTGGTTTATTTGTTTTTTGCAGTTTGCAAGCCTTTGCCCTGATATACTTTTTTGGTTAAAGCTTGCTACTAGAAAATCATATATTAGGAAATGTAAAAGGTTTTCTAGTTGGTGCCAGCAGCATCCATCAAGGTTCATTTATCCACCATTTCCGCATGTTTGACCATGGTCCCTGCATTTTCAAGGCAGTCATGCCCAAATGTTCTTGAAAGGGGGTTTTCATAAGACGCTTTGAAATAAACTGATGGCACCTCCTTGGGATCTTAATTTTGTGCTAGAGACACTAACACTTGCTCAATTTGAAGCAGCTAATGTGGCTCGCTTGAAGTTCTTATCATAGATACAGTCTTATTGATTGCTCTAACTTCTGCAAGAAGGGTATACGAGATGCAAGCTCTTATGGTAAGTCAACCCTATCTCATTTTCCACAAGGACAGGATTTCTTTGAGAACTATTCCTTGTTTTATCCTAAAGTGGTATCCCAAGCTTCCTATATGTCAAACTATTTATCTCCCTGTATTCTTTCCTGAACTTAAAAATGATAAGAGAGAAAGGATAGGCCATACCTTGTATGCCCGCAGACAACTTGGGTACTATATTGACAGAACTAAATCTTTCAGCTCATCAGATCAATTGTTCATTTCTTTTGAAGGTAAGAAGGGGCAACCAGTATCAAAACAGACCATTTCCAAATAGTTGTCTAAGGCTAATACCTTGGGAAATCTATTCCAGGCAGGGTCAAAGCCCCACTGTTCAAGGACCTTGGTTTCTTCTATGGCTTTTTGGAAAGTGTTGGATTCTAGAAGTATTCTGGAAGCTGCTACTTGGTTCTCTGTACATAATTTAAAAAACACTATATGCTATATTCCTTCTCTAGGTTTAGGTCATGCTTTGCCAGGATCCTTCTCCTTCCACCTCCCAAATATAGTTAGCTGTGGTAATCTACCAATATAGCTAAGGCTAGTGTAGCAGTAATCAATATGAATAAAATAGTTGTGTAAGTTTAACTCCGCATACCATTAGATGTTTAAATGATCAGTATTCCAGTAGTTGCTCCCTTCCTCCTTCCCCCTTGTTTTATGTTTTTTTTTTTTTATGCAAGGGTGATAATTTTTTTGTTATTCCTAGCCTTGTTCTTTCAGGGCTCAGCCTTCCATTCTCTGCAGGCAGGAAAGCTCTGAAGGGCGTTGAGCCCAAACCTGTGTTTTATTCAGTTTAACTCAAGCTGCCTGACAGTTTGCATTGTGGAAGGTGCCCTGAAGCTTTAAAAGTTGGCTGGCTGTTGTATCCTTGGCAGGATATAACCCCATGTAGCTAAGACTACTGCAGCAGTGATCATTTGGGAATCTACTGTTATGGTTATTTCAGCTTACTCAACTGTACTTTCCTTCTAGTTTCAGTTGTAGAGGAAAATGTGGAGTAGCATCCCAAGTTCAAAACTGTAGTGTCTCTAAAACTAGGAAACTGAGATAAAGTTTCTTAGGCACTCTGCCAGAAAAAGAATCCATAGGTGAAACGTTTGAATACTGTAATGCCAGTTAAGTGGCAGTTTGCAACAGTTTTTCTTTAGGTGGAGGAGTTTCAGCCTGTATTAAAACCAGCCTCACATCCAGACCAGTTAAACTGTATGACTCACTGGAACTCATACATGTGCAACTCACCATAAACATGGTCTTGTACCATATCCTTGCAACTTGTAGGTCCGCCTCCATGTCCCAGGAAACCCTTGCTACTTTTCTCAGTGTACTAGAGTCCCTCACCATTCCACTCAGTACAGTATTCATGAGGGATCTCAACTACCTATATATAGATTGGGAATTCTATACCACTTCTAATGCGCAATCCCAGCTATACCTAAACTTTGTTAATACCAACATCCTGGAACAGTTGGTCCATTCTCTTACCAGGGGTATAAATATCCTTGATCTTGTACTCATGGATATGGGGGGGGGGGCTGATGTTCCTCACCCAATGCAATGCCTTCATTTGTCAGGTCTAACCATAAGACAATATTACTTAAAAAAAAATAAATAAATCCAGGGATCTAGCGAAACCAAAAATCTTTAGGAACTATTCCAAAGCTAACCTGTGTCTACAAAGCAACACTTTGGCTAAATTCCAAGCACCCTCAAACTCAGTAAACACCATATCATATGTTAGAAAATCTCTGTTCAGCCATATTGATAGTTGTATAGATTGAGTTGTGCCCACTCATACTGAGAATAAGACCAGCTCAAAAGATATGCCACTCTGGTAGAATCACAGTAGCAATTGGTTATGTAACAAAAGAAAACAAAATCTTGGCCAGGTGTAAGAGGAACAAAGCCATACATACTGAAAACCCCTCTGACCAGTCTATACAGATATCTAAGAGGGTTAATTAATACCTCAGAGGCTAAACTTGAAGAAAAAATAGCTTCTCGGGCAAAGGACAACCACAGAGCTTTCTACAGCTATGTCTATAACCTCAGAGGAAATACACAACAAAGGGCAGAACTTTATTGTAAATGGCATCATCCACATTGAACCGGAGGCCATTGCCAACTTTTTGGCTGACAGGTGCAGCTCAAATCCCGTCCCCCCAATAGTCCAAAGAAATGACTGCATGCCATAATCTCCCCAACGATTACTAGGGAGTAAGTCATCAATGCACTTTCTAAAGCTAAAAACACTGCATTGATGGGCCATAATGGCATCCCTGGGTTTTTAATAAATAGCAAGAAACGTGACCTCTGTGCTCCACTTGAATCACTTTTCAACTGGAGCCTACAGTCAGGTTTTTTGCTCAAGGAATGGAGGGTGGCTACAGTCATTCCTTTGCACACAGGAGGTCCAGCCACTGATCTGGGTAACTACAGGCCCATAAGTCTAACCAGCATCATATGCAAGGGCATGAAAAGAATCATCATGGACATGATAAATGTGGATATAAGTAACTTGTAAACACTGGGCCCATCACAGTTCAGCTTTATTAAAAGAAGGTTGTGCTTATTAAATTTGTTGGACTTTTTTGAGAGGATCACCAAAGCATTGGATAAAGGGAAGAATGTGTGCACACAGCTTACCTTGACCTGGCCAAAGATTTTGATGCCGTACATAATCAGGCATTATAGACAAACTCACTGATTTAGGTATAACCCCTTTTATTACCCACTGGATAGCCATATGGCTCCCTGGTAGGAGCCAGGAGGTCATAGTAGGAGAGGCCACCTCCACCAAGAGGCCAGTCACTAACACAGTCCCCCAGGACTAGGTACTGGGCCCACTCCTTTTTGAAATCTTTCTTTGAAATGTAAGCAAATGCTGAAGGTTTATAGCTGACTAAATTTGCAGATGGTTACAAGCTGGGGGTGTTCATCAACTTGCCTGCAGACACTACCATTCTTCAAGAAGGTCTTTCTCTGACTAACAAATGGTGCCAAAGCCATATTTAAACTCATTGCTAAGAAATGTGTAATTTTACCCTTTGAGAAGTCATCCATCCCGGTTAATTACTATGTTGGTAATACAACCCCTAAGAATTGACCCAGTGGTCAGGGATCTGGGTATACAAGTAGACAGTTGCCTTACCTTTGACCACCATGTGGCCACCGTGGTGAGGAAATCCTTTTATGCTGCGGAACTTATAAGAAAGGGTATAGTATCTAGGTCCACAGAGGTCATTATACCACTGAACTCCACCCTTAACAGACGAATCATAGAGTACAGTGCTCCCTTCAGCATGTACCTGACCAGGCATATGTAGCAACTAGAGTGACGAATACAAGTCATAACAAACCTGCCTTATGCAGAGTGCCTTAAAGCTCTTTCCGTCTACTCTGTCTCCTATAGATTGCTGAGGAGTGTTCTATGCTTGGCTTACAAGGCATCTGCAGTTACCACACTTATGAATCTCATGCATATTTGCATGTCATAGACCACCAGAAATACAAGGTCTAGGGATCTGATATAAACAAAACGTGTTGGAGATACAAATATGTGTCCCACAGACTGTCAGTCCTACGGAACAGACTTGCCATCCATGTGAAGTTGAGTTCATCTGTAACCCAGTTTAAGTGCAACTTAAACCAGTGGATGGGAAATAGGAAATTTACACTGGGCGTTTCGCTTATGTCCTTTATGAACAGACGTAGCTTATAAATGCATGGTCCTCAACATCATGTTTGGATACAGGACATCATTATTGTTTTGGGAAAACTTGACTAGTCTTAGATAGCCCCCCCTCCCCCCCCAAGTCATTAGCCTAGTATCACTCTATGAATCTGTACATCTAAGTTATGTTAAGAGCCTGATCAAAGCTGTCTGTTTTTGAGATAACCTTATTTATTTATTTATTTGCTGTCTTATTTTCATTTAACTAGTTACAGGGACAGCATAAAGTGCCATTGTCATATTATCAGTATCCTGATTCAAGAACCCAGGCCTTATTTTAAAGAAAGGGTGGAAGCTAAGGAAAGATTTAGAGAACCTCTAAAAATTAAATATTATCATGAGCAATGAATTGCAAGCACTTTTTGGATATCTAAAGGTGTGCATTTCCATTTTATTTAATTCATTATTTCTACAGTAATGATTTGTACTCTGTTACAAATCAAGAAGACCAGGACAGTAAAGGTAATTCCAACCTTTGAACCTATAAGGGCTTTTCATCCAGAAAAAAGGAGGTCATTGTCCCACTGTACTCATCCCTCATTAGACCCATTATAGAATACAACGCCCCGTTTGGTATGTACCTCTCAAGACATCTGCAACAACTGGAAAGGCCACAGAAATACCTCAATAAAAGAATCACAGGCCTAAAGCAGATGCTCTACACTGACCGCCTTAAAAAACTCCAGCTATACTCTGCCGCATATCGTCTACTCCGAGGCGATCTCTGCTTAACATACAAGGCCATGTCAAACCCAGAGCTGTTGGACATGCTACACTTAAAGAAATCCCAATCCCTCAGAGCCACATGCTGCAGGGATCTAAACCTTGTCATCACAATAAACAAAACATGCTGGAGGGATAGGTTCCTGACCCAGAGACTCCCCAGACTCTGGAATAGATTGCTCATACATGTCAACAGAGTGCCTGTTTGGCCCTCTTCAAAAGGAACCTTGACGATTGGATGGGAGAAAGGAAATTCACCCCGGAGATCACGTCAGTCGCCCTGCTAGACAGGGGTCCAGGGAAGTAAGTACTGTGGGAAGAAATAGCCAGGGAATTGTTATGACTAGGCTTGTATAGGCCCTATGGCTGATAGCCTAGTACCAACCTATGAACCTAAGATCTTCTTCGTGTTTCACTGTTGCAGTCATCACATTTGGGTTATCTGCTTGCAGGTAGCCCTCAGTCGGCCTGATTATCAAAGTCTTGGGTCCTGCTTCTGTTGCTGTCTCATCTTCCATGACGTCAGGTAGTCAGGGGTATACAACATGCAGCCGACACCATTACATCAGTCTTTCTTGCTGTGCGGTGCCTGAAGCAGAAGCAGTTCGCAAGTGCCGGTCGGCCGACTCCTGAAATTTTTGGGATCCTTTTTCTTGCTCTAAACCGATGTCAGTAAAAGTTAACAATTGTATTTCTTGTGGAAGGCAAATACCTCATAAAGATTTTCATTCATACTGCATTCCTTGCTTAGGCCCAGACCACGACGTACCTCTGTCGGTTTTGTGCCTTATTCAAACTTCGTACTATTCGTCGTCGGTTCATTTTCGCAACTAAATATTTTGGTATGTGGTTCAGTTATCCAGAAATGGCTTCGGTAAGCCACCCAACTACCGACATTATGAAAAGATGTAAAGATAAAGACAGAGACAGCCCGCATAGATCCAAAGCTGCCGACGATGCTTCTCCTAAGCTAGTCGCCAGTTCGCCGGTACTCAGGGAGGTGCTTTCGCAGCCCCTGATACCTGCTACTTCAGATTCGCAGGCCTCTACTGCGATCCATTCGGAGTCCGGTATGCCAAGAGATGCTTCTTCGACTGTGGAACCTGCGGATGTCTCTACCTTGAATGGGTCCGGAGCAGCTGTGCAGGCACCGGCTTCTGAGGGTGTATTCAGGCCTACTGACTTGCATATTAAACTGATGCCATCTTCCTCTTCAAGGCCAAAAACTCGATCCATGCCCAGAAAACTGACGCCCAGACCGCATGGTCAAGCCCCTATGCCTAAAAAACAAATGATAAGAATGGCTGAAGACCTTATTACTCTAATCAGGGGAAGCCACCCTTCTCCCTCTTAAGACACCTAGGACTGATTTTCCTTCTGATTCTTCTGATCAGGATTCTGAAATTTCTGTTTTCTCTGATGACCAGAATTTGCTCTTATCTACCTGTAAGGATTCTGATGCAGAGGATTCCATTCCCTCTGCTTCCCCTCCAGAGAATTTCTCTTTTAGTGAAACTTTGCATAATCTTAGGGAGCATTTCTGCTGGGAAAGCCAGGATTACTCCGACTCCAAAAAGAGGCTTAAGGAATTCTTATTCCTGCCTCAACACAGGTCTTTAGCTATCCCTCCTGTACCTGGGCATTGTAGATGATGCCTTCTCGGAATCTAGCCTGGCCCCTGACACTTAACCTCCTGCTCCCAGAACACCTGATGGGTATTACAAGGTACCTGACTCTCACAAGTTCCTTTTTAAAAATCCTTCTGCGGATCCTGAGACCATTTCACAGGGACCCAAGGGCATTAAGGCTACTACTGCCAAAAACCGTAGCCCTCTGATAGAGATTCCAGGGTGCTGGATAGAGGGGGTAAGAAGGTATACACTTCTGCAACTTTGGCCATTAGGGCCTTAAACTGCCAGTTTCATATGTTAAAGTATCAGCAGCATATTATTGGATTGCCTAAACAGAAAATTATGTTGATTCCTGACTGTGCTGAAAGTAAAGAATTACAGGATTTAATGCATTCTGCTGAACAAGTTGGAAAACATACTTTGCAATGTGGTTTTGATTCATTAGAGGTATCTTGCAGGGCTGCTGTCACTGGGTTTGTACTTAGAAGGCATGCTTGGCCAAAGGAGCAATCTTTGCCAGATCATGTTAAAGCTAAATTACTGGATGCTCCCTTAAACCAAGACCGCCTGTTTGGCAACAAAGCAGAAGAAGTACTTAAAAAGATGGAGGAAAAAGCTAAATCTATGAAAACTGTTAAAGATTTCCTGCAAGTACAACCTCCCAAATTTAGTAGGCATTGGCCCTCTAAGGATTGGTCCTTTCCTGCCTCTTCCAGGCCTTCTCAGTCCAAACCCAGAGCCAGCAGAACACCCAGGCTTCAGTCCTAAGGTACTCACAGGCCTAAGCAGTGGGGGGGCTCCCACTTCCAAAGCAGGGAGTAGTAAGGCTCCCCTATGGTAAACTGTCTCAGTGACTTAACTTTAAACCTTCCAAGCCCTGCTCAACTGACTTTTCCCTTAGGGGGAAAGATCGCCCTGCATGCAAAAAATTGGGAACTCATTACTCAGGACAAATGGGTTTTAAATATAGTTTTCCAAGGATACAGATTTCACTTCCACTCCTTACCAACCCCAAACGGTTGGCCAGAACTACCCCCAAATCAGTGGGCAGAGGCTCAAAAGCAAGTTCTCTCTCTTCTAAGCATCAGGGCTATTCAACCTGTCCCAGAAGAAGAATGGGGGCAACTTTCTACTCAAGACTTTTCCTGGTACCCAGAAAAGACAATTCCTGGCGTCCTATACTAGACCTCTCTATCCTAAATACCTTTTTGTAATCCCAAAATTCAAGATGCTAACTCTTCTTCAGCTTCTTCCCATGCTGGGCAAAAATGCCTGGTTGGCAACACTGGATTTAAAGGAAGCCTATCTGCACATCCTGATAAGGGAATCTTGCAGAAGATACCTATGCTTCAGAGCAGGCTACATGCGCTATCAGATGTTCATCGTGTTTCACTGTTGCAGTCATTACACTTGGGTTATCCTGCTGGCAGGCTACCCGCAGTCGGCAGGAATTCCAAAGTCCTGGTCCGGCGTCGGTTGCTGTTGCCTCTTCCCTGATGTCAATGCGCCAGGGGTATATAAGATGCAGCCGACGCCATTTTCTTCAGTCTTTCTTGCCACGTAGTGCCGAAGCAAAAGCAGTTCACAAGTGCCGGTCGGCCGACTCCTGAGATTTTCGAAATCGAATTTCAGATCCGAAGTCGTCAATAAAGCTAAGTACCCCATTGGGGAAACTTTTTTTTTGCTCCAGACCGATGTCAGAAAAAGTTAACAATTGTATTTCTTGTGGGAAGCAAATACCTCATAAGGATTTTCATTCTTTCTGTATTCCTTGCCTAGGCCCTGACCACGACGTTGCTAGTTGTCGGTTTTGTGCTAGATTTAACCAACGCACTATTACGCGTCTGTACGATTTTGCCTTTCATTACTTTGGCTGAAGGTTTAACTATATAATGCCGTCGGAACAGCCGACGACCGGAGTTCATAAAAAGCGCAAGGAAAAGGAAAAGGACAGGCATCCGAGGCCCAAAACTGACGACGAAGCCTCCGTTAGGCCAGTCGTTGGTTCTCAGTGAGGCGCTTTTGCAGCCCCTGACACCCGCTACCTCAGAGCCACAGGCCGCTTCCGACTCCCACGTGACTAGTCCTTGGATACTCAAGGTATTGGACCTTCGGAAACTATTCCCTCAGATGGGTCCGGAGCCGCTGAGCAGGCATCGACTTCTGAGGGTGTTTTCAGACCTACACAGTTATATATCAAGCCAACCTCAGCTTCCAAGGCAAAGACTAAAACAGCTTTAAAGACAAAGAAACGAGTACAGCATTCTCCTGGACAGATTTCCATGCCTAAGAAACAGATGCTCAAAATGGCCGAAGACCTAATTACTTTGATCAGGGGTTCCCATCCCCCTCCTGATAAGAGGCCTAGGCAAGACACTGAATATGATTTCTCTGATCAGGTTTCTATTTCTTCTGACTCCTCTTCAGAACAGGGATACTCTCTTCCTCCCTATGAGGATTCTAATGCTGAAGAATCTATCCCTTCAGCCTCTCCTCCTGAGGACTATTCTTTTGGGGAAACCCTGCATACCATGAGGGAGTATTTCCACTGGGAGATTCAAGATTACTCAGAATCTAAGAAAAGGCTCAGAGATTTTCTTTTACTGCCTCAACACAGACCTCTTGCTATTCCACCTGTACTAGACATTGTAGACGATGTATTTTCAGAGTCCAGTCTGTTTCCTGACTCTTTACCCCCTGTACCCGTAAAGCCAGACAGGTACTACAGGGTTCCAGATTCACATAAATTTCTATATAAAAACCCTGCTGCTGACCCAGAAACTATATCTCAGAGTCCCAAAGGGGTCAAGGCTTCCACTGCAAAAAACCCTGTCCCCTCTGACAGGGATTCTAGAGCACTGGACAGATGGGGGAAAAAAGTTTACACTTCTGCTACCTTGGCTGTAAGGGCTTTAAATTGCCAGTTTCATATGCTTAAATGTCAGCAATACTTAATGTCACTGCTAAAACAGAAAATGTTGACAAATTCTGACTGTTCTGAAAACAAGGAAATGCAGGATGTTAAGTTGCCTATCTCGCCTTCATTCTTGCTGGATGGGTTATCGGCTCCGACTCGGCCACTCTAAAAGCTCGAGAGCTAGTTCCACCGGCTCGAGGCTCCCCTATATCACACAATGCTAGGTGGTAACTCCTCAGATCTCGTTTGCCGCTACAGCGATCGAGGTGCTTTTCACCGGCTCGTCAGGTTAGTTTAAAATAACTAATTGTATCTTAGATACACACCCCTTTTAAGTTAGCTTTTCCTCATAAAATTAAGAGTCAAGTAGTTTCCTTCCTTTCTATAGTCCTAGTTTCCCCTGTTATTTCCAAAATTTACTAAACTTATTCCCTTGGGCTTTAGACCCAGTCCCTCCCTTCCTAGTAGTTGGAGTGACTGTGTTTTGTAGGGATTTAATTTTTCTAAGGTAGTTACTAATTTAATTAAATTTAATTTAATTTAAATTGTTAACAGGTGTAATAGGTGTGTGTGTGTGATTGTGTGGTTACACCTTGTTTTTTCTTTGGACATGTCCAAGGAATCGAAGGTCTCAGGCTTTAAGAAGTGTGACTTGTGCTGTCAGAAGATGTCTCTGACAGACGGTCACACTTCTTGTGTATACTGCCTGGGACCTTTGCACCTGCAGGACTCATGTGCTGTTTGCCATGGCTTCAGCCCTCGAGTCCTGCAGGAGTGTAAAAATAAGCTCATTCTAAGGGGCTTATTGAAGCCTGAGGGTCCCTCGACTCAATCCTCGGGGAAACCCTTGAAGCCTCCCAGACCTTCGGCTCCGGTCTCTGAGCCGTCTTCTGGAGGTCCGAAGGCTGTTCGATCATCGGCTCCGGCCAGAGCCGATGACTCTCGAACTCATGCCCCTACTATTTCCTCGGCTCCGGCCGGAGCCGAGGAAGACATCGCTGAGTCGGCTCTGATCAAATTGTCGGAACCGACCTCCAGAAAAAGCTCCCGATCTCCATCTATCGGCTCCGTTCATTCGGCTCCAGCATCACCATTGCTGTCTGAACGGAGCCATAGATCTCACTCCTCTAGGTCGTCGAGACTATCAGATCATGACCTTCAGAGGATAGTGAGTCGACTTCTTAAGTCCGAGGCACTGGCCCAGATGCTTCAAAGTCCGACTCAACAGTCAAGGACTGTTCCCATTACACAAAATGTTCCTCCTCTGACTCTTCTGAGTTCGGAGCCGGGGCCGCTCGGACCTGAGACTGTGGTGGCGTCGGAACCGATACCTTTGTCTTCGGTGCCGTCGTCTGCTCCGATGTCTTCCTTGGAAGAATCTCGGCGCCGGACTTCCCTCGTCGGCTCCGAGGGGGCGAGTGGCATCGGACCCCTGTCCGAACCCGCTCTCCCTCTTGGTGCTTCGGCGCTGGTGAGTTCGGCTCTGACATTGGCCTCGAAGCCATCACTGTCGGTGGAGGTTTCCAGCTTTTCGGAGCAGATACCTCTGGCTCTGCCTGACAGGGGTGCCTTCGAGGTCATGAGGAGCGTGTTAGAACCAGGTTCAACTCCAAAGTCGGCTCCTTCTGCCCCTCCCTCCACGGTGCCTCCGGTGATTTCTGCTCACTCTCTCATCCCGGACCGTAGAGAGCCAGCTCCTCAAGTACCCCCAGTGGGGATCTCCTCCTCTTCCGAGGCCTCTCCTGACCCTGTGGGAGAGCCCCCTAGGAAGAGGCAGTGCAAGAGGAAGCACATTGACTCCCCTGAGTCTGTCACCTCTGACACTGATTTAGAGGATTCTGAAGGTTCCCCTCATTCCCCCTCTGAAGATGTCTCTTTTGCAGACATCCTCAAAGTCTTAAAACAGAGGGGGAATTGGCCAGCCCTCAACCCTTCAGAGGATGAATCGGTGTATCTTGAGGCATTTGGCTCTCGCCCTTCCACCTCCTGGGTGTCCCCTCCCTTTGACCCCCTCATGCAAGTGGTGGCAAAGAAGGACTGGACGGCCCCTGACTCAGTGGAACCCACCCCCAGGAGACCATCAAAATTTATCACTGCCCCCAAGGACAAAGAATTTTTAACCAAAGGTGTCTCTGTTGATGCTATGGTGGTGGCTGCGGCCACCAAGAAGGAGTTAGCTGATCCTTCGGTGCCTGTTCATCCTCCTAACAAGGAGTCTAGGTCTATGGACAGGTACGGGAAGCGGATGTTCTCGTCAGCGACCTTTACTA
Organism: Protopterus annectens; assembly: GCF_019279795.1. Lineage (NCBI taxonomy): Eukaryota > Metazoa > Chordata > Ceratodontiformes > Protopteridae > Protopterus > Protopterus annectens. Next base: position 1,741,927,306 of record NC_056725.1, on the reverse strand, counting down.
TGCGCTCACTGAATTACCTGTGTCATTTCACTCATCTTCAGAGGGATCTGCTCAAGGAAGCGAGCGAAATGTTAAAGGACCCAACAGCTGCGGGTTTTCAGGATAAGATGAACTCTCAGCTGGCGACCCTTAATTCTATAACTAACTCCTCCATGCGCCTCCTTTCATATGCGGCAGATGGAGCGAGTAGAGTGGCAGGTACAGGTGTAGTCTTGCGTCGGCACGCCTGGATGCGGCTATGTAACTTTGCGGACCCTTTCAAGGCGTCCTTCACTAATGCCCCTTTTGATGGATCATCCATCTTTGGTCCTCAAGTGAAGGAAACCCTGACTAGGTGCGAGACTGATGGCAAAACTCTCTCTGCCGTCGGAGTCAGTTTTTCTACTCCTTCTAGGCCTTACCCCAAAGGCCAGAAGGGGGGAAGATGTGGTTCCGCAAACAATCTCAGGGAGATTTGCCTGACGCACAGAGTCGATTCCTCTCTAGAGGCAGAGGGGGAACAATAATGGTAGACGCCGTCCTAGAGGCAGAGGGGGCCCACAGAATCAGGGCAGTCGAGAAACCTTTTCCGACAAGCCCTTCCAGCATCCCTGAGGTGTTGCCCGACTGTCCACCTTCGGAGGCAGTCAGGGGAAGATTATCTCTGTACCCAGAAGCCTGGCTATCCCTAACTCAAGACAAGTGGGTACAGTCTATCATTTCCGAAGGCTACAGAATCCCATTCCTTTTCATTCCGAAGCAATCCAAAAAATCCCTTCCAGACATTCCACCCCGTCAAAGGGAGCGAGCAGCTCTAGAAATTTCAAAGCTGCTTGCAAAAAGAGCCATTCAACCAGTTCCAGCAGACCAACAAGGATCCGGAATCTACTCCAAATTCTTTTTGGTTCCAAAGAAAACAGGGGACTGGAGACCCATTTTGGATCTCAGCAACTTGAACAAGTTTGTCAAGAAATCAAAGTTCCGGATGGTCACGCTGCAGTCCATTCTACCCCTTTTGGGGCAGGAGAACTGGATGTGCTCAATAGATCTCCAGGATGCGTACTATCATATCAAAATGAGTCGACGCTCCAGGAGATTCCTCCGCTTCAGGCTGGGAACCAGTCATTTCCAATTCAGGGCCCTGCCCTTTGGTCTCACTACAGCCCCCCCCGAGTGTTTACCAAATGCATGGCAGTGGTCGCTTCTCATCTGAGACGACAAGGATTCCAGGTGTTTCCATATTTAGACAACTGGCTCCTTACAGCCTCCACCAAGCATCTCTTGCTTCTTGCCAGAGACTACACCTCTCACACACGTCAAACACTAGGCATTTCAATAAGTTACGAAAAGTCTGTCTTGTCATGTTATTACCTTCATAGGCGCAAATCTAGACACAATCAACATGTCAGCCAGACTCACAGAGCAGAGAATAGCAGACATACACAGACTAGTCTCTTTGGTATTACAGAGCAAAGGAGTCAAAGCCAGACTGATCCTGAAGGTCTTAGGGATTATGGCGGCAGCCATCCTTCTTCTACCTTTAGCCTGCTTCCATATGAGAATTTTACAATGGATGCTCTTCACACAATGGTCTTTCCAACGACTTCCAATGTCCCATCCTATTCGGATAACTCAATCGTGCAAGAACCATCTCTCTTGGTGGATCACATCTCCCCAGCTCCACCTAGGGACACCTTTCGTCCCTTCCCCTCCGGTTGCTACAGTGACAACGGACGCCTCCCTGATTGGGTGGGGGGGGCATTACCAGGGCAGGACGGTCCAAGGCATGTGGCAACCTTTCGAGTGCCACTTGCACATAAATGTCCTAGAGATGAGAGCAGTGCTTCTAGCGTTGCAAGCCTTACAAGACTCTCTTCCCAAGGGAACTATAGCAATTCAGACAGACAATATGTCTGTAGTGTGGTACATCAACAAACAAGGCGGAACCAGATCTTACCCCCTATGTCGAGAGGCACTCAGACTGTGGCAATGGGCGATTTCTTCTCAGCAGTTTCTGTTAGCAATGCACATTCCCGGGAAGTCCAATGTGATTGCAGACAAACTGAGCAGAGCTATTCTCATGCCTCACGAGTGGTCTCTGAAGAATTCAGTGTTGGAGAAAGTTTTTCAAAAGTGGGGCCGGCCTTGCTGCGACCTTTTTGCTACTCCCCAAAACAGCAAGTGCGACGATTTTTTCACCCTCTTTCCCCAACCAGGCCACCCCAGCAGAGACGCTCTAGTGCACGATTGGCCCCGGGGCTTCTGTATGCTTTTCCACCCTTCCCACTGATATCTCAGCTAATACAGAAAGCCATCGCTCAGAAAGTTTCCATGGTCCTCATTGCCCCTTACTGGCCTCGACAGGTTTGGTTCCCATTTCTCCACCGTTATCTGTTGGAGCACCCTTGGCATCTGGACCCAGTTCCAGACCTCTTGACCCATCAGTCGGGTCAGTTGCACCACTCCCTCTCCTCTCTGAACCTCACAGTGTGGTTCCTCCAATTCCAACTCTAGCCAGGCTTCCTCTAATATCTCACTCAGTTCGAGATATTTTGATAGCCTCTCATAAATCTTCCACTCGGAAGATTTATCATATTAAGTGGAAACGTTTTTCCTGTTGGGCGCAGTCAAAGAATATAGATCCTTTCACTGCTTCCATTCAATCAGTTTTAGACTTTCTAGCCGAACTTTTCCACTCAGGTTCGTCCCCGTCTACCATCAAAGTTCAACTGGCGGCAATTTCGAACTTTCATGTTGGAGTCTCAGAGTCCTCTATTATGTCTCACAAACTCTGCAAAGCCTTTTTAAAGGGAGTTTTTCTCCTCAAACCACCTATCAGGGATCCTCCTCCTCAATGGGATCTCAATTTGGCTCTAGCGTCCTTAATTCTTCCCCCCTTTGAACCTGCGGCTTCATGTTCAATGAAGTTACTATCTTGGAAAACACTCTTTTTAGTAGCTATCACTTCAGCTAGAAGAGTCTCTGAACTCCATGCTCTGTGTAGTCGACCCCCTTACCTTGTGTTTCATAAGGAGAGGGTGTCCTTACGTACTAACCTGTCCTTTTTGCCTAAGGTAGCTTCACTGGCGAATTTGAATCAAACCATTGACCTTCCTGTGTTTTTCCCTAATTATTCGAACAGGTCAGAACAAAAATTACATTCCTTAAATGTTCATCGCCAACTTAGGTACTATTTAGACAGGACCAAACAATTCAGGAAGTCTGATCAACTGTTTGTTTCTTATGCAGAAGGTAAAATGGGCCTTCCAGTTTCTAAAGTATCTCTCTCTAGATGGCTTACTTCGTTAATTACCCTTGTGTATGAGATCAGACATCAACAATTGCCATCCAAACCCAGAGCTCATTCAACTAGAGCTTTAGCCACATCTATAGCTTTCCAAGCTAGGCTGCCTATTGATTCGATTTGTTCTGCAGCTACTTGGGCTTCTCCCCATACCTTCATTTCTCATTATAAGTTGGACTTGGCCTCCAGGGACTGAGCCAACTTTGGTTCCACTGTACTCAAGAGTCTGTTCCGATAGGCCACCTGGGACAAGGTGCTAGGGACGCGGTCCCATCCAGCAAGAATGAAGGCGAGATAGACAACTTAACATTTAGAAGTTATGTACCTACCATAACGTTCCATGTTAGTTGTCTTCTTCTCGCCTTCTTTCTTGCGTCCCACCCTCCTTCCCCCTAGCCTGGACAGACCTAGAGGAGTTTGTTTTGTTCCTTATGGAATTTCCTTGCTGGGCTTAGCTATCAAACGAGATCTGAGGAGTTACCGCCTAGCATTGTGGGATATAGGGGAGCCTCGAGCCGGTGGAACTAGCTCTCGAGCTTTTAGAGTGGCCGAGTCGGAGCCGAGGATCGGCTCCAAACCCATCCAGCAAGAAAGAAGGCGAGAAGAAGACAACTAACATGGAACGTTATGGTAGGTACATAACTTCTAAATTTATTGCATGCAGCTGAACAAGTGGGAAAGCATATTTGCAATGTGGTTTTGATTCACTGGAGGCCTCTTGCAGGGCCACTGTTACAGGCTCTGTCATTAGAAGGCATGCTTGGTTAAAGGAACAGAATCTGCCTGATCATGTTAAAGCAAAATTATTGGATGCTCCATTACAGCATGATACTTTGTTTGGTGTTAAGGCAGAAGAGGTGTTAAAGAAAATGGAGGATAAAGCGAAATCTATGCAGACAGTAAAGGATTTTTTACAGGTTCAGCCATCTAGATTTAGCAGGAACTGTCCTTCTAAGAATTGGTCCTTTCCAGTGTCAGACAGGTCACAAAGAGGCAGATACAGACGCCCTAGAGGCAGATCTCAGCCCCAAGGCTCATACAGGCCATAAACAATGGGGTGCTTCTACCTCCAAAAGCGGAGAAGACAAATCACAGCCATATAGGAAACAGTCCCAGTGACTTTCCACTGCCAATGCCAAGCACTTATCTTTTGGCAGCACCCTTAGGGGGAAAACTGGCACTTTTTTCACAAAACTGGCACATGATCACCCAGGACAAATGGGTGTTGAATATTGTTTCTCAGGGCTACAGGTTCCACTTTCCACACCCTTCCAAAGACAAAAGGTATGCCAGATCTGCCACACAATCAATGGGCAGAGGCACAAAGGCAAATTTCATCTCTCATGGACATGAGGGCTACTCAGCGAGTACCACAGCAAGAGCAGGGACAAGGATTTTACTCAAGACTTTTCTTCGTACCCAGAAAGGACAAAGCTTGGAGACCAATACTGGACCTGTCTATTCTAAACACTTTCCTGGACGTTCCAAAATTCCAAATGCTGACACTGCAGCAGCTTCTGCCCATGCTGGGCAAGAAGGCTTGGCTCGTAACTTTGGACCTCAAAGAGGCATTCCTGCATGTCCCAATCAGACAAACTTGCAGAAGATACCTCAGATTCATAGCTGGCTCAATTCACTGCCAATTCTCTGCACTGCCCTTTGGCTTATCTACTGCGCCCAGGGTCTTCACAAAATGCCTGGCACCAGTAATTGCATTTTGCAGACAAAGAGGAATTCAGATATATCCCTACTTGGACGACTGCCTTATTCAAGCAGAGAGCAAGGACATTCTACTGAAGCATCTATCATTTGTAAAAAGTTTACTAATTTGCCTAGGGTACACAGTAAGCGAAAATAAATCAAAACTAGTACCCTCTCAAGAGATGATATTCCTGGGTGCAAGCTTAAATACAACTGCCCAGATGGCTTATCTCACACCAGACAAGCAAAGGCAACTGACTTCTTACTTCGAAAAAATGGCAACAAATATCCAGTTACCTGCAAGAACAATTCTGCAGGCTTTCAGCTTCATGGCATCCTGCATTCTGCTAATTCCATATGCAAGACTGCATATGAGGAAGCTGTAATGTTATCTAAAAAGTGTTTGGACTCAACATTGCCACAGCCTGGAAACTGTAATTACCCTCTTTCCCTGCCTGCAACAGGAGTTTCGATGGTGAGTACTGGCCTGTCACCACAACAAGGGACAGCCATTCACTTTACCCACAGCCAGGCAGACACTAACAACAGATGCATCGGATTATGCCTAGGGGGCCCACATGGCAGGAAAATGTATTCAGGGCACGTGGCCCGCAAGCCAAATACATCTTCATATCAACCAAAAAGAGATGCTAGCTGTACAAAATGAATGCTAGATTTTACAGTATAGTCATTTATACATAATACAAATGAGCAAGGGTTGAGCCAGCTGCAAGTGCAGAGTTGAAATTCCTTTCTTGGAAAACAGCCTTCCTTTTAGCCATCACTTCAACAAGAAGGATGTCTGAATTACAGGCCCTTAAAGCAGTGGAGCCTTTCATCATCTTTCCTGCGGACAGGGTGTTCCTCAGGACCAATCCCTTCTTCATGCCCAAGGTAGTATCCAGTGTGGCTCTTAATCAGTCTATTCGTTTGCCAACCTTCTTTTCTAGTCCTCAGAACAAAAGGGAATGTATACTGCACTCCTTAGATGTGCACAGACAACTTAGATATTACTTAGACAGGACTAAACCTCTCAGGAAATCTGAGCAGCTGCTGGTGGCATTTGCTGCAGGGGCAGAGGGGTAGGCCATTTCAAAGCAAACCATTTCTAAATGGATAGGCCAATGCATTTATTTCTGCTATAAGCACCATGGAAAACCTATCCCACAGGGGATAAGACCACATTCTACCAGGGCTGCATCTTCTTCTACAGCCTTTCTCAGAGGTATCTCTACCAGGGACATCCTAGAAGCTGCTACCTGGAGTTCTGTACATACTTTCACCAAGCATTACCATTTGCCAATTTTCTCTAAATCCAGGGCTGGTTTTGCTACTGCAGTCATGTAGGACCTTATAGCTGGTCCTAATGCTATTTAAATTCTTCCTCCCATCCTTAACTTTGGGAATCTACCCAAATGTGATGACCGCAGCAGTGAAACACGAAGAACATAGTACAGTTGTGTACACTTACCATAAATGTAGATGTTCAAGTGTATTCACTGTTGCAGTCCTGGTTACCCTCCCTCCCAACCCCTATTTTTTTTTTTGGCTATGCCTCTATTCCTTTTTCACTATGCTTAAAAGCTTTTTGGTGTATTTGCTTTTTTGTTGGAGGTATAACCTTGTGTGTGTATATGTATGTGTATATATATATATATATATATATATGTATGTATACACACATATATATATATATATATATATATATATATATATATATATATATATATATATATATATATATTTAATTGCTTCCCATTAGGGGGCGCCTGACATCTGGGGCAAGAAAAACTGATGTAATGGCGTCGGCTGCATGCTTTATACCCCTGACGACCTGACGTCATGGCAGATGAGACAGCAACTGACGCAGGACACAAGACTTTGATAATCAGACCGACTGAGGGCTACTGCAAGCAGATAACCCAAATGTCATGCCTGCAACAGTGAATACACTCGAACATCTACATTTATGGTAAGTGTACACAACGGTAGTGTACAAAATAAAACAGTCTGCAAATAAAGGCACTTTTCTTAATTACTATACCAGTGGCTCTAAATATAATGAGAAAGAGGACACCTCTACTTTTTTCTTTTTTTTTTTTTTTAATATACATTCTGCTTCCCTCTGGATCATCATTGTTCTATTAATGTCAAATGTTTGCCTCCCCTCCACAAACCCACATTGATCCATATGTATCAATTTTGGCAACATCTTTGCCATTCTTTTAGCCATTATATACGCAAACACTTAAAACTGAAATGGACTTGTATGAAATTGGATCTGATGAGTCTTTACCGTCTTTAGGTATTACTACCAACACTTTTTTTCCCCAGGATGTTGGCTATGCCCCCTTTTAAAATACTGTTAAACACCGAAATACCGTCTATTCCTAGAAACTTCATTGTAGATTGGTTATACTTCACTGTTTTTATGTCATCTCCTCTTATATTAATTGTTAATTGTTGAGCCTCCTCTACCTTTAGCCTTAATATATTTGTCTTCCATAAATATTTCCATATGTGCTTTTTCTTGATTTCCTAATTTCTATGCTTTACACAAATTTACATAAAATTTCTGAAATATTTATACTACCTCTACAGGAACTCTGGTTATTTTTTCTTGTTATAGGCTCACCATGTTTGGAAACAGCATTTTCTACTTCTTGTTACCTAAGTCAGTGTGCTAAAATTTTTTGTGCTCTGGCGATATTAGCAAAAAACCTTTACTTAAAAGCAATCTTTCTAACCACATGCATATTATCTGGGTACTGCCTTACTTTCTGTCTAGCACTCTGTAGTTGCGCCTCTTCTTGTTCCATGAGATTCCACTTATTCTGCAGTACGTTAATCTTTGTCAGCCCCTCTAAATAATTCTTATTACTTCTTAACCATATCCCTTTTTCTTTTATTTCTACCCTATTTTTAAACTCTACTTTCATTTTATCCTGCTCAGTGGCTATAACTTCTGGAGTACTTTCTTATCTTCCCTAATAACTTCTGAATAATTTCCACTGCCCGTTCCTTAGCTTCCTGTCTTTTTAACAGGTAGGTGGGGAAGTCTGTGTGTCTCATTTTTACTTCATTACCCTGCATTTTTATCTCAAATATTATTGGCGCATGATCTGAAATATTTATTGGATGTGTATCAGAGCTGTCAGTTAAATGCACATGTTCCTGTGAAATATAATTTCTGACTAGTCTAGCCCAGTTATTGTACTTTGGGGAGTAATATGTAAATTACATTCAAGTTCCTACTACTGAATTCACATCTTCCATACCAACTATTTTCATAAATTTCTTCAGAAATCTACCTTCTTTTGTTAGATTTTCCCTTTTAGGTCCCCAGGTACATCTTCATTGTGTAACTGATGTTATCCATGTCATCATTCATCACCATAGGGTCTATGATCCGATGTCAGATCAGAGCCATCAACATACTACAGACGGATCCAAGGCTGTAGCTCCTCCCTCTGCCATGATGCCCCGCTGCCCTCAAACCCCCAGATTTCGTGTGCTGTGTATTCTGTGCAGACGCATTTCCATTGGCTGTAGCTAGATAAGTGTTTCTTTCCATTTTCTTGTAACTTCAAGTCTAGTTGTTAGTGTAGTTTAGTGATGTTAATAATTTTTTCTTGTAGAGTGGTACCTCCCTTCCTTTAGCTTAAATTTTTGTCATAGTATGCCGTGGGTATTTGGCACCCTTTTTTCTTGTGGCCATTAGGCCTGGACTGTTATAGTTCATTGATGGATCTTAGTGGTTTAGTTTAATATAGTTTTTTAAATTATGGCTGAAAAGCCATCAGGCTTTAAGAAATGCTCCTCGTGCAGTCAGAAGATGCCTAATTCCTAATGCGCAAGAGGAGTGCTTGTATTGCTTGGGCGCACCACATCTGAAGGTTGAATGTGACATTTGTGCGACATTTAACCCCAGAGCCTTGACGGAGCACCACAACAAACTCTTGTTAAAGGGTTTGGCTCATGGGGGACCCTTCATTTCCCCTTGAAGCCTTCCTGTTCAGATCCAAAGAGGAATACCCCTTCTTTCTAGCCAGCTCCTTCTGAGAAACTGCGGTTGTTGGATCCCAACTCTCTGGATCCGATTCCAGCCTGGTCTGTCTTGGATCCGAGGTTATCTGAGGCAAGAGCCATGGAGTTGTCTCTCATATCCAGGGCTTCTCTGGATCAGAGGCCCTCGGATCCGACCAAGATCAGACCAGCCTCTGATCCGACCAGTTCGTCTGATCTATCCACTATGTTGGCTAGATCTTTGGATCCAATAGGATTGTCTGATTCAGTTATAGTCTTGGAGGTGGTAGTTGTCCCTTCTACCTCCAAAGAGATGATGCAGTCGGCTCTGAGACATTGGAGCCTACCCCAGAATATCTCAGTAGGTCAGGGAGATCTCTATCTTAATCTCTCCACTCCTCTTCCTCCTCTAGATCTTTGAGGAGTCTCTTACCATCAGATATGGACAGGATGATGGGCTTCCTCAAGGCCCAAACAGAGTTGGGGCTCCTGGCTTCTCCTGCCTGTCTGGCCAGGGAGGGCCTCATCCCTCCCAGTTTCTCATTCTTCTAATCCAACCCCAGTGGCTTTGTAATCTAGGGACTTGAACGTCTGCGGTCAGATTCCAGTGAGGCCGAGTATTCCCCCTTTCTTGACTCTGTTGTGGTCCCTGTCTTATTCTGTTCCTCCACACTCAGAGTGGGGTTAGCCCCATGTCAGAGTGGTCGACGCTGGCTCTGTGTATTGGGGGGGATCTGGTACCATTTTCTCAGACTGGTCCCTTCCGCTTGGCACTTTGGCCTTCGATATCTCTGGGCTGGTATCATCCGGTGGCCATGTGCTGTTTCTGGACTCTTTAATCCTCTCTGGGGGACCTCTCCTTCTGTGTGTGAGGGATGGGCCTGCTTCCAGTGCCTCTGCTTTCTCGGTGGTAGAGAGGGTCTTCGCCAGGTTTGGAGTTATCTCTGCCACACCTCCCGGTCTCTCCCTGCCTCTGTCTACTTCAGCTGATGAGGCTGTCCATCCTGTCTAGGGTCAGCCTTCCCAATTGAGCCTTCAGGGGAGTTTCTTCCCTCGGTAGTCCCAGGCTCTTCTGAGTCCTCCCCGAAGCCCTAGCAAAGATGTACATCGTAAGAGAAAGTGCAAGAGGAGGTACTTGGACTCCCCCGTGGAGTCGCTCACTGAGGACACAGACTACGAGGAAGCCGACGGGTCCCCCAAATCTCCGCCAATGATGTTTCCTTTGGAGACATCCTTGAAATCTTGAAACAAAAGGGCAGATGGTCTCCCCAACCCCCATCTTCGGAGGAGTCCATGTTTCTGGAGGCCTTCGGGACGGGCCCGTCTATCTTCTGGGTGTCCTCCCTGCTGATGATTTTGTAGATTTGATCACCAGCAGGGCCTGGAAGGAACCAGACACTGTGGAGCCTTTTCCAGAACAGAACGACAAATTTCTTAGCCCTCCTGCAGACAGTTCTTTCTGGAGCAAAGGTCTCCCAATCTATGCCATTGTGGTTGCCAGTGCCACTAAAAAGGAGCTAGCAGTGCAGAGTTCCCACCATCCATCCCCCAAACAGGGAGTCCGGGGTGATAGACCTTGTTGGGAAGCTTGTGTATGCCTCAGCAGCTTTTGGACTGAGAGCAACAAATTATTTAGCACATTGTACCCCCCTCCAAAGGGATTTGATCCAAGAGCTTTCCACTTCCCTTACAGAGATTTTGCCAGCGGAGGACCTCAAGAAGGTGCCTCCCAAGCTATCCACTCTGACTTCCCTTGTAAATTCCTTGATCAGGTTAATTTTCAATGCTGCAGATGCTACCTCTTGGGCAGCTAGTACCAGCATTGCTTTGAGGCATCATACCTGGTTAAGTTTGTGTGTTTGCTGAACCCTTCAAGGCATCATTTACTAATGCCTTTTTCGATGGTTCTACTCTTTTTGGACCTTCTGTGAAGGACACTTTTACCTACAGTGAGCAGGAAGGGAAGACTCTGTCTGTGTTGGGGAGCAAGATTTCTAGTCCCTAGAGGTCCTTCTCTAAGACCCAATGGTGAACTAGGGAGATGTTGTTCCTTATGTCACAGTCTCCCTTCCAGGAAGCTCCTGAGGATTCCTCTTCCAGAGGCAGTGGGAGAGGTTTTCAATGGACAACACCACCGTCGAGGCAGGAGGGGTCTGCAAAATCAGCACTCCAGGGAACCCTTCTCTGAGCAGCCCTGTCAGTGCTCCAGAAGTGCTACCTGGCTGCTCTGCCCTGGAGGCAGTCAGGGGTAGCATTTCCCTACATGCACTAGCCTGGACAAATATCACACCCAATCATTGAGTGTTAAAAATCGTTTCCAGGGCTTCCAGGTCTTAAAGTACCTCAATGATTGGCTCCTCATGGTACCTTCAAGGCATCGACTGATACAAGCGCCATTATATTCTTCCTAACTTCCGTCAGTTGGGATCACCGTCAACCTTGCAAAATCCAATCTGATCCCCACTCAACAGTTGGAATTTATAACAGTTCAGTTAGACACCATTTCAGAGATTGCAGCATTACCCTTTGCGCAGAATTCAGTTGATATGGGAAAAGGTCATGCAGATCTTAGACCTGTGCGCTCTCCCCCCCAGTTCACCTGGTTCTTCGGACTCTGTGCGCTCTCCCCCCCAGTTCACCTGGTTCTTCGGACTCTCTGATCCATGGCCTCTGCCATTCAGCTTGTTCTTCTGGGCAGGTATCACATGCGAGTGTTACAATGGACCTTAGCAGTCCAATAGTCAGCTCTTTTTCATCCCCTGTCAATGACCATACAGCTGATGCCTGTGTGCAGACGTCACCTCCAGTGGTTGCTTCAATCTCAGGATCTCATTGTAGGCAATCCCTTTTCTCTCCCACCACCCATGGCCATAGTGACCATGGATGTCTCCCTGCTGGTGTGGGGAAGGTTGTCCAGGGCACGCAGTCCCCAGCAAAGACCAAGTTGCATATAAATGTCCTAGAGATGAGAGCAGTTTTTCTGTCATTGCAAGCCTTCCAGGACTTCCTCCCTCTAGGGACAATTGCAATTCAGACAGACAACATAGTGGTTATCTGGTATGTCAACAAGCAGGGGGAACACATTCTTACCCATTGTGCAGAGAGGCCATGAGAGTGTGGGAATCGGTGATGTTCTCCAGCCGCTTCCTTATTGCAACACACATACCCAGGGATTCCAGCATGTTAGCCAACAGGCTCAGCAGATCAATCTTGAGTACTCTTGAGTGGTCCCTCAATCCTTCTGCTGCAGATCAAATTTTCGACTGTTGGGGTCAACAATGCTGTGAACTTTTTTGCTTCCCAAGCCAACCACAAATGTAACAGGCACTTTGCCCTGACTGCCCACTCCCTCTGGGGGCATCACCAAGGGACTCCCTAGTCCATGCTTGACCTCCAGGTCTCCTGTACACCTATCCTCCTGTTCCCTTAGTACCCAAGGTTCTGTAGAAAGAGCAATGCCTGAGGGATATTCCTTATCTTCATTGCCCCTTTCTGGCCTAGTCAACCGTGGTTTCCCTTCATCAGGTCTCATCTGAAGTATCCACCATAGATACTAGATCCCCATCAGGATCTGATTTCCCATCCATTGGGGCTTCCTCTCCCAGATCTTTGGACCCTTCGTCTAATCGCATGGTGTCTCCAGTTCTAATGATTATAAAACAGTCCAGGCTAGCATCCCCCATTAAATGTATAATTCTAGCCTCCCAGAAACCGTCCACTAGAAAGGCATATAGTAGTAAGTGGAAAAGGTTTTCTATCTGGGTTAAGAGCAGGAATCTGGATCCGTTTTCTGCTCAAGTTTCAGACATACTTTTGTTTTTGTTCTCTCTTTTCCAAGTGGGAACAAGGTTTTTTACTATCAAGTTGGTGATGATTTCTAACTTTCATGAGAATTAAGTCTACTTTTTCATCTTGGCTTTGTAAAGTGTTTATGAAATTGTTTTTTTTTTTTTTTTTGCTTCAGCCACTGATTAAGGCTCCATTGCTTCCTTGGGACTTAACGCTGGTTTTGCAATCTCTGACAAGAACAAAAACAGTGTAAGAAACTTCTCTGTGTGGAAGATTTTCAGTATGTGTGTGTATATATATATATATATATATATATATATATATATATATATATATATACATACATACATACATAAATATATATATATATACATAAATATATATATATATATATAGATATATATATATATATATATATATATATATATATATATATATATATATATATCTATATATGGGTCTGTATTACAAGATCAAATGTTTAGGTGATCGAACACCTAAAAATGTCGAACATCACAGGGAAAGACATCCGTTGGCCACGAAAATAAAAAAAATAACTTTACACCCAAACTAAGTGGGAGGCTTTGCCCCCCACACCACCCGACGTGGGGGGGGCTGTGCCCCCCACACCCCCCTAACTAAATATACCAACTCTGAGATCACTCCACAGTAGACAAAATGGCAAAATCTGACAAACGGCCAAGGGAAATCTTTCCCTGCATTAAATCGACCGTTTACCGTTTTTTCTTTCAAAGTTACAAGTTCGATGTTTAGGTGTTCAATCACCTAAACATTCAATCTTGTAATATAGACCCGATATATATATATATATATATATATATATATACAGAGAGAGAGAGAGTTAATCACTATTTACTAAGTATTCATAAGTAGTCCAAGCAGGGTAGACAGTAGAAAATCCTCCGGGTGCTCCGGTTTCCACCCACATCCCAAAAGACATGCTGTAGGTGGATTGGACACTCTAAGATTGGCCCTAGGTGTGAGTGTGTGCGTGTGTGTGCCTTTTGTGGAAGGTTGGGCTGGCAACTCGACATTGTAAAACTCCACTGCCAATCATGAGCGGACAGGTGATCTGCTCTGGCGACCCCTAACCGGGAAAAGCCGAAAGAAGAAGAATAGTATCCTCACAGGCTTTCTAACTATATATATACATTTTATAAGGCAAGGGAGTGGTTTATTGTACTGTAAACCACAGTTTATTGGTATACATGTTAAATTCACATCCCTTCCCACATCAGTGTGACATTCGAGCTGGTCTTGGCCTACTTAATATCTGTCATAATAATATATCCCTTATGTACTTACAATATATATATGATGTGGTACATCTTATTTAACCAGATTATTAAGTATATTATTTTATCCAAGACAATATACTACATGACTAGAAATATAAAAACCTTAGACCATTTGACAGTCTAAAAATATATAAATGTATATATACGCACATATACATTTTGCATACAAAAAAAACCCTCCTTGTACAAATCGTATTCTATTTCCGTAAACTATTGTTAGCAAAGATCACTTTTGTCCTTCTAAACTTCTTCAGGTCTGTGTACAAGAACCCTAAAAACTATCTACAAAAATCTTATTGTATAATTACCTAGTATTGTTATTACAAAGAAGTCGTTTTGGGCCTGCTAGTTCTTGCATTCTTAAGTTTCTGTTTTGGAAGATGGCCTTCCTGGTGGCTATGACCTCAGCTAGGAGGGTCTCAGAACTGCAAGCTCTTACCATTATTCCTCCCTACGTGATTTTTCACAAGGACAGAGTCTTAGTATGATCCCCTGCTTTTTGCCCATGATTGCTTCCAAATTTTCTCTAAATCAGTGTATTCAGCTTCAAGTGTTCTTCCCCAACTTTTCCAACAAAGAGGAGTATATCCTACATACCTTAGATGTACACACCGCTAGTTACGGTTCTACCTGCATATGGCAAAAAGTTTTCATAAGTCAGAACAGCCTTTTTTGGCTTTTTCCCTAGTAGACATGGTCTTCCAGTTTCTAAGGTCACTATTTCTAAATGGATATCTAGCTCCATCTCCACTGTCTACAACCTTACCCACCTTGAGGTTCCAGGAAAAGTCCAGGCTTATTCCATGAGGTCCATAGCAACTTCTTCAGCCTTTTTGGCATGGCTTTCTATTGATGACATTTGTGCTGCTGCCACTTGGTCTAACCCTCACACATTTATTTCTCACTAAAATATCTGATTTCTAGGAGCAGGGCTTCCTTTGGCTCCACAGTGCTCCGGTATGTCCTTCCTTGAGGCCACCAAGGGTAGATCAAAGCTGGGGACTCTGACCCTGTGGTGATGAATGTTGACTTGGATAACATCAGATAGAGTTATGTACTTACCACAACTTGGTATCTGTGTTATCCTACGTCCACATTTTTCCCTCCTGCCATCCCCATACCTTGTAGATCAGGGAGGAAGTTGGAGTGTTTTCCCTCCAGGCTTGCAGGTGTAGCTTTGAAGTGCATTGCAGCAATCTTGATCTGGGGGTTAGAGGGCAGGTGGGTCATGATGGTAGAGGGAGGAGCTAGAGTCTTGGATCTGTCTGTAGTATGTTGCCAGCTCAGATCCGATATCGGATCCTAAACCCTATGGTGATGAATGATGACAGGATAACACAGCTGCAAATTTATGGTACGTAACTCTTTTTAATCAAATTCCAGTCCCAACTTGTAAGTAATATTCCCTGCTGAAAGCTAATTATTTTTACCAAAATTTTCTTAAGCTCCATAAAAGCAGCTTTAGGTATAATATAAAAGCATGCCAGCATAATCCTCATCCCTTGCCAGTAGTCCCTTACTACCACAAATCTACCATTATAATCTTTTTTTTTCCTCATTTGTCACTATTGGAGCACTTCTACCAATTAATACAAGTACTGATCTTTTCCTTTGTCCAGTGTATTTTACCGGTTATCTGTCCTGAAATCCTTTCTTTAGCAAATTCCTGTAGCATTGCTATTTGCACTCTGCATTTCTTTAATGTAATTAGTCTTTCTTTTTTGTCAATACCTGTGAGACCATTTGCATTCCAAGATAATAGTTTATTTATTTATTTATTTTATTTCATTTTATTTGCTTTTTGTTTACTGGGAAAGTCCACTGGGTCAGCAGAACCCATTTTCAGTGGGGGCCCTGGGAGAAAAGCTCCACAGTACAAGATGTAGTACAGTACAAATAGCTAAGAAAATACAATTCAAATAAAATAAAAAACTCCAACAGTACAAGATGAGATTGCAGTGAAATACAACTCGGTCACAAGGAAAATAATATATTCAAAAGTTGAGATGAACCTGTAGCAGGAACAATATGGAGCAATAGTGAGCTTATATAATCAGGTTTAGATGGATAATTGTAATTATGATCTCTACATTCAGTGGTACATTTCAGTACACTCAATAACAAGAGAATAGTAAATACAAATGTTTAGGTGAACATGGAAAAGGGACGTCATTGAGCAATTATGAGCCTATACAATCAGAGTTAGGTAACTATATACATAACTAATGTTGAGAATGATATTTACATACAGTGGTGCAATTTCCATAAAACAACACAAGAAGACAATGATGTCAAGGCAAAACAAGTCTACATATCTTAAGGGGGCTTGGTGCAAGTACATTTCCAGCTTGAAGAGAGGTAGGTAAGAAGGGAGCTTTTCAGGAGGGAGGGGATTGGAGTTGTTCTGATGGTTAGAGGCAAGGTATTCCAGGTTTTGGCTATATAGTAAGAGTAGAGAAGCTGGCCAGGTGGGAGGCTAAGTTTGTGAACTTGTAAGAGCCTTTGGTCTCTGATCTAAGGGGTCTGTTTGGGTGGTAGTAGTGGAATGTTGAGAATAAGGGTAGGACAGTTTTTGGGTTTGAAGAGTATTTTCTGAGCAGTGGTTAGTTTTAAATAGGAGAGGTAGTAAGGTAGTTCTAGTCAGTTCAGTGATTTTAAGGTAGAGCAGTGATGGGTTTGGAGTTGGTTGCATAGTTAGCGATTTTATTGTAGCATGCCTTAAGTTTAAGTTTAGAGGAGATGTTCATCGTGTTACACTGCTGCAGTCATCACACTTGGGTTATCCTGCCGTCAGGCGGTCCCGCAGTCGGCCAGAGTTCCAAAGTCTTGGTCCGGTGTCGGTTGCTGTCGCCTCCTCCCTGACGTCAGTGCGACAGGGGTATGAAAGATGCAGCCGATGCCATTTTCTTCAGTCTTTCTTGCCGCGCGGTGCCCGAAGCAGAAGCAGTTCGCAAGTGCCAGTCGGCCGATTCCTGAGATTTTCATTTTGAATCCAGAACCGAAGTCTTCTAAAAAAGCTAAGTACCCCATTGGGGAAACTTTTTCTTGCCTCAGATCAATGTCGACCACTGCCCTCCTATCCTTTACTGACTCAATTAATACAAATCGTAACAACAAAAAAATATCTTCCGCCTTATTTCTTGACTTGTCAAAAGCCTTTGACATGGTCAATCACCAACTACTTCTACAGACACTAAAAACCTTCCACTTTGATAATTCAGCTCTCAACTGGTTCCATGCCTATCTCTCTGGAAGGCAACAGGCAGTCCAATGGCAAAATAAACTCTCTCAACCCTTACCTAATACCATAGGAGTTCCACAAGGCTTCATTCTAGGTCCCCTTCTCTTCTCCGTGTTCATAAATGAACTTCACTCAGTTATCCCACAAGCCACATGCGTCCAATACGCAGACGACTCCACCCTTATTTGTTCGAATGCCGCTCTCCCTGATTTACAAGCAATGACCCAACAATGCTTTGCTACAATTGAAAAATGGCTATTAGAGAGGAATCTCATCCTTAATCCTAAAAAAACTAAGCTTTTACTATTCTTTCCCACCTCAGTTTCTCCTCCAGGACAATACTGCCCACTAGCTAATAATATCACCTTCTTCGTTCAGTCTAATAATGGCACCATAATTGAACCTGACACTAACACTAAACTACTAGGGGTCACTATTGACAGTAAACTTAAATTTAACTTGCACATCAGTCAAACCATAAAGACTGTAAATAAGAAACTCGGATCATTGTATAGAATTAAGAACTTCCTCACCCCCATTGCCAAACTAACTATAGCACGTACCCATCTCCTCTCCACGCTACTGTATGCTTCCCCTGCATTCTCTTTCCTCAATGTAGGTGACATTAATAAACTCTCCATGACTTACAATCACATTGCTAGATTCATAACAGGTGCCCCTTATAGAACACATCACTGCCTTAACCTAAAGAAACTTGACTGGTTAGAACTACCAAATATTCTCAAACTTAACCAACTCTCTGAAGCATATAAAATCATTAAGGAACCTGACAAACCCCCCTCACTAAATAATCTACTGACTCCCTACTCCAACCTAAGTAGTCTTCGCTCCTGTAGCAGATTACTGGTCCAAACCATCAAATCCAACAACATGGGAGGGGATGCTCTCTATGCCAATTCTATAGGCAAGGTTTGGAACTCCCTACCTAACAACCTAAGACTCTCCAATTCACTTTCTCAATTTAAAAAACATCTTACCCAATTCCTTAAGGCACATTGGGTATGCCCATGCGTAAATCCAGGCTAGGTCCTGTCATCTACAACACATCCTACACTACTTGAACAAATTGGGTTTCTTCTCAATTTCCTATTCTAACTAACTATTAATCCTACCTTGCTGTATTAAAGCAAGCAGTTTCTTTATCATCCCTCAGAATTCTAGAAACTTAATGAACTGGAAACTGTACATAGTTACTGTAATGTCTCTTGAAATGCACAAGTTTTTCACTAGTTTTTCAAAGTTGTATTTTAACTGTAATACTGCTATCATCAGCTTAACCATGAATGTATATAATATGTTAACTAGCAATTTTTTTCATCTATGTAATTTGTAAACTTATTTGTATTTTTTCACTCTGGGGCTTTTCTCCCCGGGCCTCCGCTGAAAATGGACATGTATCCAGTCGGACCATCCCGGTCAACAAATGTAAAATAAATAAATAAATAATAAATAAATGTCAGTAAAAGTTAATAACTGTATTTCTTGTGGGAAACAAATATCTCATAAGGATTTCCACTCCTATTGTATTCCATGCCTAGGCCCTGGTTGTCGGTTTTGTGCTAGGTTTAACAAGCGCACTGTTAAACGTCGGTTGATTTTGCCCGACATTATTTTGGTAGAAAATTCAATTGTACCATGCCGTCGGAAATTCCGATGACCGCAATGCATAAAAAGCTCAAGGACAAGGACAGGCATCCGAGGCCCAAAATGGGACGACAAGGCCTCTTCTAGGCAGGTCACCAGTTCTCCAGTTTACAGCGAGGCACCTACGCAGCCCCTGATGACTGCTTCCACAGAACCACATTCCGCCTCCAACTCCCACGTGGAGCTGACTGGGCCTTCGGACGCACTAGGCCTTCAGTTTACCGATCCTAAACCTACAGAGGAAACCGAAGTAGCTGAGCATTCCACAACTACAGAGGGTGTTTTCAGACCTACCCAGTTAACTATTAAACCCTCTGTTAAATCTAAGCCCCCCTTAAAAGCAAAGAAACAGACACAACTTTCTCCAGGGCAGGCTTCCATGCCTAAGAAACAGATGCTAAAAATGGCCGAGGACCTGATCACTCTGATCAGGGGGTCCCATCCCCCTCCTGATAAAAGGCCCAGGCAGGATGCAGACTATGAATCTTCTGATTAGGTGTCCCTCTCCTCTGACTCTTCCTCGGGCCTAGGATATTCTTTAACCCCTTATGAGGATTCTGATGCTGAGGAATCAGTTCCATCAGCCTCTCCACCTGAGGATTACTCCTTTGGGGAGACCCTACATACCATGAGAGAGCATTTCCATTGGGAAGGCCAGGATTATTCAGAATACAAGAAAAGACTCAGAGACTTCCTTTTATTGCCCCAACACAGACCCCTTGCTATTCCACCAGTTTTAGACATTGTGGATGATGTGTACACTGAATCCAGTTTGAACCCGGACTCCTTACCCCCAGCCCCAATTAAACCTGATGGATATTACAGAGTCCCTGACTCTCACAAATTTCTGTACAAAAGCCCTGTTGCTGACCCTGAAACTATTTCTCACGGAGCCAAAGGGATTAAGGCATCATCAGCAAAAAACCCAGTTCCCTTTATCAAAGATTCCAGAGCATTAGACAGATGGGGAAAAAAGGTATATACATCTGCAACTTTAGCAATGAGAGCCTTGAATTGCCAGTTTCACATGCTAAAATATCAGCAATTTTTTATCTCTCAGTTGAAACAAAGGATACTACCAGAATCAGATCCTTCTAACCTAAAATAAATGCAGGATTTATTGCATGCAGCTGAACAAGTGGGAAACATACTTTGCACTGTGGGTTTGATTCCTTAGAGGCCTCCTGTAGAGCAGCAGTTACAGGCTCTGTCATTAGAAGGCATGCTTGGTTAAAAGAACATACGTTACCAGATCATGTTAGGGTCAAATTATTGGATGCACCTTTCCAGCGGGGTGTGCTATTTGCAGTTAAGGCAGAGGAGGTATTAAAGAAGATGGAGGATAAGGCAAAATCTATGCAAATGGTGAAAGATTTCTTACAGGTTCAGCCTCCTCGTTTTAGCAGAAATTGGTCCTTTCCAGTCACAGATAGACCTCAAAAGGGCTGATACAGACGTCCAAGAGGTAGAGGTCAGACACAAGACCCTTACAGGCCTCGACAATGGGGCACACCAGGCCATAAAGAAGGGGAAGACAGGCCTCAACCTTATAAAAAACAGCCTCAATGACTTTCCACTACAGCTGCCAAACAGCTCTCTCTTGGCAGCCCCTTTAGGAGGAAAACTGGCACTTTTCTATCACAACTGGCATTGCATCACCAAAGACAAGTGGGTTCTCAACATCGTATCTCAAGGTTACAGGTTCCATTTCCACACCTTGCCAAGGTTAAAAGGAATGCTAAATCTGCCACCAAATCAAGGGGCAGAGGCTCAAAAACAAATTACAGCACTCATGGACATGAGAGCTATTCAAAAGGTACCACCACAAGAACAAGGACAAGTATTTTACTCAAGACTCTTTCTGGTTCCCAGAAAGGACAAAGCCTGGAGACCCATTCTGGACCTTTCTACACTAAACACTTACTTGGATGTTCCGAAATTCAAAATATTGACACTACAGCAGCTTCTTCCCATGCTGGGCAAGAAAGCTTGGCTCGTGACTTTGGACCTCAAAGAGGCATACCTGCATGTCCCTATCAGACAAAACTGCAGAAGATACCTCAGTTTTCTAGCAGGTTCAATGCACTATCAATTCTCTGCACTGCCCTTTGGCTTATCTACTGCGCCCAGGGTCTTCACAAAGTGCCTGGCACCAGTAATTGTATTTTGCAGGCAAAAAGGAATTCAAATTTATCCATACCTGGATGACTGCCTGATTCAAGCAGAGAGCAAGGACATTCTACTAAAGCATCTGGCCTACGTAAAACAGTTATTAAGTTGCCTGGGGTACACAGTAAACAAAAAGAAATCAAAACTAGTGCCCTCACAACAGATAATATTCCTGGGTGCCAGCTTGAACACAACGGCCCAGATGGCTTATCTCATGCCAGACAAGCGAAAACAACTAACTCAATATTTTCAATTAATGGCAACAAAGACCCAACTCCCTGCAAGAAAAATTCTGCAGGCCTTGGGCTACATGGCATCTTGCATACTACTAATTCCATATGCCAGACTGCATATGAGGCAACTACAATGGTACCTAAAGAGCATATGGTCTCAACACTGTCAAAGTTTGGAAACAGTTATACCACTAATTCCTTGCCTACAACAGGAGTTTTGATGGTGGGCACAAGCTTGTCACCTCAACAAGGGACAGCCTTTCACTCAACCCACAGCCAGGCAGACACTGACAACAGATGCATTGGATTCCACCTGGGGGAGCACACATGGCAGGAAAATGTATCCAGGGTGAGTGGCCCACAGAGCAAAGTCATCTCCACATCAATCAAAAAGAGATGCTAGCTGTACAAAATGCTATTATAGCTTTCAAGGACCTACTGCATCCAGGACAATTACTACTAAAGACAGACAACACCACAGTTATGTGGTACATAAACAAGCAAGGGGGCACGCACTCCTATCCTCTCTGCAGACAAGCCATGACCTTGTGGAATACAGCTCTAAACTACCAAGTTCACCTGCAAGCATAATTCCTGCCAGGAGAGAAAAACACACTGGCTGACGACCTTAGCAGAAACATTATGGACCCACAAATATTCAGAATGATAACACAAAAATGGTGGAACCCGGACATAGATCTGTTTGCTTCCCCAAAGAACTGCAAATTACAGAAATTCTGCACAAGGAGCTACCATCCACAAGTATGGAAAGTGGATGCCCTCACATTCAGCTGGAAAAAAAACATAAGTATACACTTTCCCTCCTTTACCTCTCTTTCCAAAGGTACTCCTAAAAGCCAGGCAGGAAGAGCCAAAAATTATCCTGATTGCACCAGACTGGCCACGCCAGCATTAGTACCCAATCTTAAAGAACTTAGCACAAGAACCACCCTGGATTTTGCCTCATATCCCACAGCTGCTGACACAGCACAACAATCAGATACTTCACATTCAGCTAAAGACCTTAAATCTAGCTGAATGGAAAATTCCTTAGCCAAGCAAGCAATGCCTCTCTCCAAAGCTGTTATGGATGTTATTCTAGAGGCCAGAAGGCTTAACACCAGGAAAGCATACTCGGATAAATGGAAGAGATTCTGTGCCTGGAACCAAGCGCACAGCCTTGACCCTCTTGTCCCAAACATTCCGCAGATACTGCAATACTTAACTGAGATGCTGGACAAGGGCCTCTCTTTTTCATCCATCAAGATCCACGCCTCAGCTATCACGGATCCACATATTTTTTCTAATCCTTTGCTCAAACAATACCTCAGAGGGGCTAAAAACATAAGACCGTCCCGTAGAGCACCCACACCAACTTGGGACCTCAACTTTGTTTTGGAAAAATTAACTTTACCTTCATTTGAGCCAGCTAATGCAGCAGAATTAAAATACATCTCTTGGAAAACTGCTCTGCTACTGGCAATAACATCAGCACGAAGAGTTTCAGAATTACAGGCACTAATGGCAGTGGAACCTTTCGTCATCTTCCACCAGGACAGGGTGTCTTTACGAACTAACCCTACATTTATGCCAAAGGTGGTATCAAGTGTGGCTCTAAACCAAACTATTCACTTGCCAACTTTTTATCCAAAACCACAGAACAAAGGGGAGAGACTACTACATTCTTTGGACATTCACAGACAGTTACACTTCTACTTGGACAAAACCAAATCTTTCAGAAAAACTGAGCAATTAATGGTAGCATATGCTGCAGGAGCACAGGGAAAAGCCATTTCAAAGCAGACTATTTCAAAATGGATAGGACACTGTATACGTTTCTGCTATACCCACCATGGGAAACCTGTACCTAGCAGCATTAGATCTCACTCCACCAGGGCAACAGCCACTTCAACTGCCTACCTCAGAGGAGTACCTACCAAGGATATTTTGGAAACAGCAACATGGAGTTCTGTGCATACCTTCACCAAACATTACCATTGGCCTTTATACTTCCAAATCCAGAGCTGGCTTCGCCACTGCTGTACTGCAGGGCCTTATAGCCACCCCTAATGCCTTATAGATCCAGCCTCCCTACCTCAGCTTTGGGACTCCACCCAAGTGTGATGACTGCAGCAGTGTAACACGATGAACATAGTACAGTTTTGTACCTACCATAAATGTAGATGTTCGAGTGTAAACACTGCTGCAGTCCAGGTTACCCTTCTTCCTTCCCCTCTTACTTTCTGGTGCTTACCTAGGACATCTACCCTTTGTTACCTATGGGGAGTATTTGCTGGTAACTAAAAATGGTTGTTTGCTTTGCTTTTGTATTTTTTACTAGCAGTTTGAATTGCCTACCTATTTGGGGGCACCTGACATCTGGGGCAAGAAAAACTGAAGAAAATGGCGTCGGCTGCATCTTTTATACCCCTGTCGCACTGACGTCAGGGAGGAGGCGACAGCAGCCGATGCCGGACCAAGACTTTGGAACTCTAGCCGACTGCGGGGACCGCCTGATGGCAGGATAACCCAAGTGTGATGACTGCAGCAGTGTTTACACTCAAACATCTACATTTATGGTAGGTACAAAACTGTACTTTTTGGATGTTAGTAAGTAGAGGGGCACCATAGAGGAGAGAGGGTAGAAGGTATGCAGAGGCTAAAGTTGGTCTTGTGGAAGGGCTGAGGAAGTGATTCTGCCTATAAATGGTACCACGTTTACAGTGTGTTTTGTGAATGTTTTGCTGTATATGAAGGTCAAATTTCATGTGCTCATCAATAGTAACCCCGAGGAGTTTTGTGTGTGTAACAACTTCTATTAATGATTTGTTAAGAGAGAAGAAGGTAAATTCAGTCTTGTTTAAGGTGGTTGTTTTCTTGGGGGTGAAGGGAATGATTTTAGATTTGTTAAGATTTAGGGCGAGGTAGTTATGCATCCAGGCATTTTGAGTTAGTATAAGTAAGTCGGCAACAGAGTTAGCAGAGCAAATGATAGTGGAGTCATCTGCATATTGAATGACGGTTCCTCGAGATAGTGATGAGTGGAAGTTGTTTATGAATATGCTAAATAGGACTGGTCCAAGTTTGGAGCCTTGTGGACCACTGGTGGTGGTGTTTAGGAAAGGAGAAATGGTGCTTTGCCATCTGACAGATTGTTGTCTTTCATGTAAGTAACTGGAGAACCAGGCTAGGGTGGGGGGGCAGACCGATTGTAGAGAGTTGGGAGATTAGAAGACTGTGCAAAATGGTGTCAAAGGCTTTGGATAGGTCAAGAAGAGAGCTGATACAGTTTTACTTGTATCACAGGCTCTGTTTACAGTTTCCATAAAGGAGAGAAGGGCAGTGGTGGTACTATGTCCAGGTCTGAAGCGGTGTTGTGAGGATGATAGTATCTGGTTGTCTTTAAGGTATTGGAGAAGTTGGGAATTGATACATTTTTCTAAGATTTTGGAGAGATGAGAGAGGAGAGAAAAAAGCAATGGGACGGAAGTTAGTGATGTCACTAGTTTTGCCTCCTTTGTGAAGAGAAGGATGAATGTCTTTTTCCAGACTTTGGGAACATAGGACTCTAGGATGGATTGGTGTATATGGATGCTTATAGGGTAAGAGATACTATCAGCAGCAATTTTTAGGTACTCTGAGAGTAGATTATCTGGGGCATTAGGGCAGGGTTTGAGTTTATGTAGTCAACATTTTATAGTTGAGGTTGGGATGGGTTTTAGGGTGAAGGATGAAGAGGGGTGGTATGTTCTTTTGAGACATGGGACTGAGTATGAGAGGGGGAGTGGGTAGATGATCTAAGTGTAGACGTTTGATTAGTGCAGAAATTAGTATGATTGAATTTTGCTGTGATGTCAACTATGGAGTTGATATTGAAACGGGTGGCTATTTCTTCAGGAGACTTGTCAGGAAGTGTGCAAGGATTATTTATTTTGCCTGGGTTAAGTAGTGAGGTTATGTTAGTCCAGAATTTCTTTGGATTTTGCTGGTGGTTGGTTTGAAGTTTTAGGTAGTATTCTTTTTTTATCTCTGTTGATTAGTATTTTTACACGGTTGTGAAGTTCTTTGAATTTTAGAAGGCCTGGGGTATATCTGTGTATGTGCCATAACTTCCATATTTTGTCTCTGGCATGCATGAGAAGCCAGGGGGATTTGGTAAGCCAAGGGGCATGGTTATTTTTTATCGACTGTACATGTATAGGTGCAAGGCTATTTAGGGTATTCAAGAAGATGGCGTTGAAGTTATCAACAGTATCATCTAGAGGGAAGGATTTAAGTAAATCCCAGTTGGTTATTTTTAGAATATTTTTGAAGGTGATAGGGTTGAATGCGGACAGGTTCCTTGTATGTCTATATTGATGCTGGCATTGGCTGGATGGGGAGGTGTGGTTAATAAAGACTGGGAGATTATCGCTGAAAGTGTTTGGGAGTGTACTGGCTGAGGATATTTTGTTGGGGTTACAGACTAAAATCCAGTCCAAGATGGATCCTTTGTTTGTCTCTCTGCTTGGCCTGGTGGGGGAGTCTGTGAGCTGGATGAAGTTGGATTCAAGCGCAGACAGAAAAACGCAACTCAATAACCAGTGAGTAAAAAACAACAAAAATTTATTGTAAGCTCTTTCGAAGGGGTTTCTGCCCTATCTTCTTCAGATAAAATAACATTACAATAGACCTCACTTTATATTCAAAACCAAATAGCAATAATTCAATTATCTCAACAAATTAACATTATTAAAAAAATAATTCTCTAAATAAATACAATGAGATATAACACCACTATATTAAATAAAGATAAAAACAAGCTGTACATTACCCGGCAAATAAACAGTGCTATTAAAAACCTTATTATTGAATGCTAAATACTAAATACTAGCAAAATACATTAGTTAACGTTATTAACGATTTTGATCATAAATTGTTTAGATGCCACAAGTAACAGTTGGAAGTAGCATACCTACAGGAATGAATTAATAAAAAAATCATTCCTAAGCGGTTACGCCAGTGGCGATACCCAGTAGGTTTAATTGAAAAGTCAGTTTTCCATCAGGAGCTCTCAGGTTTGTAAGACAAACAGGGCTTCGAGTTTCTACAATCTTTAATTAATTTTTACAACATTGAGATCAACAATTTGAAAGCTGACTTAGAGATGTTGGAACATTCTATTAATACGGACAATGAGTTTCCTAGGTATAGATATGACTATGCTAGGATTCTTTTCGAGTATTGAAGCTACTATAATAAAACTTTTGGAAAATAAAGGAAGAAAAATAAGTAGAGATTTGAGTGATTATGCTAATAATAAAGCATACCCACCACCCCCAAAGATTTCACATACTCAAATTGTTCCATATGGCACATCTAGTGATGGAATCCAGAGTGGCAATAAAGAAATAAATCAAACTGCAGCTAATGAGACTGTAAATACACAGGCACTACGCCACAGTGAAAGAATAATAAACAATAATGTTCAGGACAATAGAGCGCGACAAGAGCAGGTTAACAACAATGAACTGAATAATCAGCAGGATTTTCAAAGAGATCGCAAAGTGAGGCACAACAACCAGAACAACAACAGGAATTGGGGTCAGAGGAAGAACCGTCGCAGTCAGCGAAGGAGATGATAGTTGTGGACCAAGAAGGACCGCAAATCCTTCTTTGTACACAAGGGGACTTTAATATATTTAATTTCACTATTTTAACAATTGAGCAGGAAATGGTTGATTTTTTTGTTAAGGGATTGTCTTTTATCCCAGATGGAAGTGTTAATGTGGTCAGAACTATTATCGACCTAAAACAGTTTGTACGTAAGTTAAATTTGGCTTCCTTAATGGGAACAAATTCTTCACTCACAAACTCCTTGAGGGTATCTAGTGTGTTTAACCCTCCCTTGCATGGGACATTAAGTACCTTTGAAAAAATTTGTGAAACGGACTTAAGAGCAATGACAAGTGAACCACGCACTAGCGAAAGAACAAAAAGGAATATTACAAAGAGGGAAATGGAATTTATTGATTTAATAAATCAGTGTAACATCAGGGTTATGAAACCAGACAAGGGTGGAGGGTTGGTCTTTATGGACCAAAGTGAGTATGATAGAAGAATGGATGATTATCTATCTGCAGACGTATACCAACATGTTAGCATTAATGAGATCAATGTAGCCTACAAAAGAATTAAGGGCACGACTGATGACTTATTTTTGGAAGGAGTGATTAATATAGATATGTATCAGTACTTATTAATGGCTGCCCCGAAAATTCCTGTGTTGTTTGGGTCCCCTAAGTTGCACAAAAGTTATGTGAACCCACCATTTAGACCTATAGTTGATGGTAGGGGGTCAATAACATACGCATGCGCTAAATTCATTGGTAACATTCTCAAACCACTTATTAAAGATGAACCCCAAATCTGCAGGGATTCCTGAAGTTTTCTAGAGAATATAAATAAGCTCGATTATAATGAAAACTATATCTTTCTTACAGTTGATGTGAAAGATTTGTATACAGTGATCCCACAAACTTTGGGGATCGCATGGACTAGGGAATTTATGTTTTCAAAAAAAGTGGAAGAAAACAAAATCTAGTTTTGTAATTTAGTAGAAACATTATTGGACTCAGTCCTAGCTAATAATTACATGATGTCCAATGGTCAATTCTTTCTTCAAACCACAGGGGTAGCTATGGGGTCACCCTGTGGTGGAAGTTTTGCAAATTGCGTAATGGCGCAATGGGAGCGAACCTTATTGTTCAACAATGAAATGTTTCAGGAAAATGTTGTATGGTACACTAGGTGCCAGGACGATATGTGCTTTATTTGGAAAGAGGATGAAAGCCTGATTGGGGCTTTCATTCCAAGCATAACAAATATGACGGAATTTTTGGAATTCGCATATAATATAGGACATGATAGTATCAACTTTCTTGATGTTACATTAATTAAAGACAGGGTCAATGCTAAATATAAAACTGTGATTTATAGGAAACCCACTTATTCGAATGCCTTCTTGCATTTTTCCAGTAGTCACCCTTACCACCAGAAAAAGGCTGTGGTTAAAGGACATGGTGAGGGCGGCAAGGATGGTCTTGGATAACACTGATTTCAAGAAAGAATGTGAGATATTGAAATCGATGTTTATTAGAAGGGGCTACCCGGAAGTGAGTATTTATAAGGGAAATTATGTTGGAAGTGAAAGCTAAGAGATGTTCAGGGCATTTTAGACCCTTATTATGTAATGGCAATAACAACAATTCTGTACTAATTTCAGAACAAGCTAGTGCAGGTATGAAATCACAAACTGGAGGTCTGAGCCTTAACTTCTTATTCAGTTATTCCATCGATTACATGAAGATAAAGGATATTCTCATTAAAAACTGGACAATTATCCTGGAGGATAATGGTCTGAGTAAGGTATTGCGTTTAAAACCAGAATTTACTTATAGAAGGGGGGCAAATTTAAAGTGCCTGCTTGAGAAAAAGAAAAACAATAAGAAAGTCACAGGTATGAGAAAGTGTGGGGCCTGTTCGCAATGCAAATTTATAAAATTAGGTAACCAAGTAACGATCAGGGATAAGTTATACACAATCAATGGAAAATTCAATTGTGATTCCAAAGGGGTGGTATATTTTGCATGCTGTGAGTTATGCCCATCATAGTACATCGGAAAAACAGAAAGAAAGATCAAACAGAGAATGTACGAGTACCAGTACTGCATTAATAGAGGGGACAGCACAAATGCATTGGCAAAACATATTAATGAGAACCCAGATCATAAGTTTTTGTATATTATAATACAACAAGTTAAGTGTGAGATGAGAAGTGGACCATGGCAGCTGAAGTTAGAAGAGAACGAAGTATTGTGGCACATCCGAACTTCAGCCCATATTCAGCCAAGGTTAAATGAGTATGGGTCAATTAAAAGTATTTTGAAGCTAAAAGCACTGAATAGATGAATATGAGTCTCAAAAATGGGAAAGTATTGGTTTGTGTGTGTGTGTATATATATATATATATATATATATATGTGTGTGTGTGTGTAGGAATGTATAGGCATATAGTTGCATAGATTTAAACTGATGTTATACTAACTTAGTTACATTAATTTATGATGCAGTATTTAATGGTGAAATAAGAAATATAATAAACTTATAATAAATATATAACAAATTTATAAATAAATCTTTGATGGGAATTAACTAATAATTTTATACATAACATAAATATAAATACTTATTGCTTTACGTACAGTTGTAGCATAGTGAAACATCCATGTAATTATAAGTGGTAGTACGTAGGACTAGTTAATAGTTGATTAAATTGGTAAAACTTATTATTGAGAACCCAGATCATAAGTATCACAATAGCTGGGTCTTTGGATATGTGTTCTTAAAAATTCACAAAGCTGTTAGTTAACTAATGTATTTTGCTAGTATTTAGTATTTAGCTTTCAATAATAAGGTTTTTAATATTTTAAAGAACTGTTTATTTGCCGGGTAATGTACGGCTTGTTTTTATCTTTATTTAATATAGTGGTGTTATATTTCATTGTATTTATTTAGAGAATTATTTTTTTATTAATGTTAATTTGTTGAGATAATTGAATTATTGCCATTTGGTTTTGTATATAAACCGAGGTCTAGTGTAATGTTATTTGTCTGAAGAAGTTGGGGCAGAGACCCCTTCGAAAGCGCTTACAATAAATTTTTGATGTTATTTACTCGCTGGTTATTGAGTTGCGTTTTTCCGTCTGCGCTTGAATCCAGGTGTTTAAGTGTTTAAGTCTTTACTTAGTTAGCTGGATGAAGTTGAACAGATTGATGTTAGAGGATGTGTAGTTAAGAGTTTAGTTCAAGCCAGCTGATGTTTATGTTGCTTAGTACGATAGTGTCATTTTTAATGTTGGTAGAAATCCAGGCTAGGATACCCTCAAGTATGAGAATGTTGTTTCCTGGGGGTATATAGAGTGTTACTATACAGAGTTTTTTCTTGTTGTTTATATTTAGGAAAGAGATGATGATCTTTGTCTGTGAGAACTGTGGAATGGGGTTAGTAAATGGGATAAGACTGTGTGAGTTGGAGAATAGAAGAGCTACACTGCCACCTTTTTTCTGGGCTTCATCTAACATTGTTTGAAAGCCGGGAGGGAGAAATTCTGAGTCTTTAATGTGGGGTTTTAGCCAGGTCTTTGTGGCTGTTGTGATATCTGGTTGTTGATGTGTGACCCAACTGTGAAAGTCTGCAAGTGTGCTCTGCAATTTGGAGCAACAATAAATTGTGGTTTTATATCTTGTTTTTATCTAGGAGGCTTTGTGTTCACCACTGAACAACGCTGTTAAGGAATCATTACAACAGCAGTTCCCTTAGACAAGAAACACTAACAGGCATACCTTAGATGGTTAAAGAAAACTTCCAGCAGTATGTCAAAAAATAAAAATATTGCAATGATAAAAATATAAACAGTAAAATTGCAATTACATTGTGAAACTTACTGGAGAGAGGGAGAGAGACAATATCAAAAGTGTCTCTATAATAATAAGAAGTCATTATTCACATTTATTATATGTGACAAACTTTTTAAATGTCTGATGTTATGTAGTCCAATCTTGCCTACATTCTTACCTGTGGGTTCGGAGCAGAATATCGGCTGTGACTCGGCCAAACTTTTCTAGCTCGAAGTCTTCTATTGGCTGGGCTAAACAGGTATCCCATGGTGCACTGCTCCATATCCCCATATCTTGTTTGCCACTTGTGTAACTCGGACGTGGTCTCGCTCTTGGCTGTGGCTAAGTACCTTTTTTTCTCATTATTTGAGAAAATGTCTTACAAAGAAAAAGCTATTTTCATAGCTAGTGTCTATTTAGTGTTGTTTTGGTTTAGGTAGGGTGTTTGTGGTTTGTGGTATCCCGCTAACTGTTCTTTCGGGCTAGGCCCGTTTCAGTTAGAGGACCTAGTCCTCTTGTCCTGTGTTGTTCGCGCTAAAACCGTTTAAGTTAGAGGTTTTAGTGTCCGTTTCCCCTTGCTATTTGTGGTCAGAAAACCATTTTATTTAAAGGTTTTTGGCCCTTTTTGTTTCAGTGCATGTTCCTTCTGGGGTTTGTGTGTGTGCTGTGCAGTTTACTTGTTTAACTTGTTCCTGCTTTTTGTGGTGTTGTGTGTCTGGGTCCTTTCTTGTCAGACAGTGACTAGTGCTGTGTTGGTTTTTTGTGATTGCTTGTTGAAAAATGTCCGAGGATTCCAAAGAGCACAAACCATCGGGTTTTAAAAAGTGCATTAAGTGTGGTTACAAAATGTCCATCACCGATGGGCACTCAATTTGTGTTTATTGCCTGGGAGCCATCCATCTGCAGGAGTCCTGCAGCTTCTGCCATGCTTTTAGTCCCAGAGTGCTCCAAGAAAGAAAGAATAAGCTGATTTTAAAGGGACTCTTGAAACCCTCTTTCGAAGATGCCATGGATTCTTCTCCAGTGCTAAACCTAAGTCCTCAAAATCTAAAAAGAGATCACCGGCTCCTTCAGTTTCTTCGGAGCCACCGGAGAAAGCCACAAAACTTGCTTCAACCTCCTCGGCTCCACTGTCCTTGGGGCCGCAGGAAGTGTCGGTGTTGATGGAACTGGCATCGGCTCCAATTATATTAGAACCTCTTCGGAGCCGATCGCCCAGTCTTAGACCAGCTTCACCTGAGAGGAGATCTCGATCGCCCTCCCTGTCCTCCATATCCTCCAGGACCATTTCTGATGTAGATGTTGATAGGGTAGTGCAGAGGCTCCTCCAGTCACCGGTTTTGGCAAAATTGTTTTTGGCTCCGGCCCAGTCGACTCTGGAGCCCGTCCCGACCCCTTCTTCGATCATTCCTCCTCTGAGCGCATCTCTGTATTCGGAGCTAGAGTGTTCGGTGGCGTGTGATGTTCCTAGGTCAGTTCCGATGGCCCCTCCGGGCCTATTAGTACCAACGTCGGCTCCGAGGGACCCCGACTTCTGTCTTGGTGTCGAAGGCTGGCCGGTCCTTGGACTCGGGGGGGGGGGGGGCTGCCTTTGAGGCCATGCGGACTGCGCTGGCCAGATTGTGAGCTACATCATGTGGGTCGGTCATTCTGTCCCCCACCACTCCGGTGAGAGCCTCTGATCACCTCCTATCTGTAGACAGCAGAGCACCAAGGCCTAGGGATACCCCAACGAGTGGTCCCCAAGTTTCTGAGGGCCCTTCAGAGTTCGTGCCTGAGGAGCCCCCTAGAAAGAAAACATGCAAGAGGAAGCACATAGACTCCCAGGATGAGTCTCTGACCTCTGATACTGACCTCGAGGAATCAGAGGGGTCCCCCAAGTCATCTTCTGATGATGTTTCCTTCTCCGACATCCTGGAGATACTGAAACAGAGGTGACTGGCCATCCAAAGCCCCCTCCGAAGAGGAGTCAGTCTTCCTTAAGGCCTTTGGTTCTCAGCCCTCCGCCTCCTGGGTGTCCCCACCCTTTGAGCTCCAAGATTTAATTTGTCGAAAGGTGTGGGAAAACCCTGATTCTGTGGAGCCCGTACCCAGGCGTCCCAACAAGTTTCTTTCGCTCCCCCGGGTAAGGAGTTTCTGGCCAAAGGAGTCTCTGTGAATGCCATGGTGGTGGCGGCGGCCACTCAGAAGGAAGTAGCAGAGACTTCTTACTCCATCCATCCTCCTAACAAGGAGTCTAGGACCATGGACCGGTACGGGAAGTGTACCCCTCTCGTCAGCGATCTTTACCTTACGGTCGCTGAACTATCTGTCTCATTTCACTCGGCTCCAGAGAGATCTCGTCAAGGAGTTAGGAGATACTCTTGCAGGTAACGTTCCTGAGACAGTGGCCCAGACTGTTAACGCCCAGGTGTCAACCCTCAATTCCATAATCAACTCCTCCATGCGGCTCATCTCATATGCAGCCGATGGAGCGAGTAGGGCAGCAAGCTCAGGAGTCGCCCTTAGAAGGCAAGTCTGGCTGTGCCTTTGTCACTTCGCGGAGGCCTTCATGTCTTCGTTCACTGATGCCCCCTTTGATGGTTCTTCTTTGTTTGGAACCAAAGTGAAAGACACCCTCACGAGGTGCGAACAAGAGGGAAAGACCCTGTCTGCCATAGGTGTCCATTTTTCCCTTCCCTCTAGACCTTACCCCAAGGCCCAGCGGGGTGGGAAGATGTGGTTCAAAAAATCACAGAAGTTTTTTCCTGCCGCACAAGGTGATTCCCCCTCCAGAGGCAGAGGAGAGGGAGGTTATTCAGGGAGATGCCACCCTAGAGGCAGAGGGGGCCCCCGCAATTCGGGAGACAGCGATTCCTTTCGCAGCTCCCCCTACTCTCATTCCTGAGGAAGTGCCCGGCTATGCTTATCCGGAGCCAGTAGAGGATCGGAGTTCGTTATATCCGGAAGCCTGGAAAAACATTACCCAGAACCGATGGGTATTGCAAATAATTTCCGGAGGTTATGCCATCCCGTTTACGTCAGACCCCCCCTTCAGTCAGAAAAATCCCGGACGTTCCACCCAGTCAAAGGTATCAAGCAGCCTCAGAGGTTTCAAAGCTGCTAGAAAAAGGAGCCATCCAGCGTGTCCCCTCAGACCAAGTCGGATTAGGGACTTGCTCAAGATTCTTTTTGGTGCCGAAAAGAACAGGGGACCTGAGACCCATATTAGATCTCAGCCGACTGAAAACTATGTACAGAAGTCCAAGTTCCATATGGTCACACTACAATCGATTCTCACATTGTTGGGAGAGAAGGTATGGATGTACTCCATTGACCTCAAGGATGCTTTCTACCATGTCAAAATGGACAGGGCATCCAGGAGTCACCTACGCTTCCGGCTGGGAGCCAGTCATTTCCAGTTTTGAGCCCTGCCCTTTGGTCTTACCACAGCCCCCAGGGTGTTCACCAAATGTATGGCGGTGTTGACTGCTCACTTGAGATGTCATGGATTCCAAGTGTTTCTGTATCTGGACAACTGGCTCCTTACCGCCCCCACCAGGCATCTACTAGTCCAAACCAGGGACGCTACCATTGCTCTATGTCAACAGTTGGGCATAACACTAAATTGGGAAAAATCTGCCTTGTTGCCCTCACAGTGTGTCACCTTTATAGGTGCGGAATTACGAATGCGAGCATTTTTACTGCAGGAAAGGATCAGAGTCTTACAGCAACAGATACACAACCTGATGCCCCTGAGGAAAGCAAAGGCAAGATGGGTTCTTCAACTCCAGGGGACCATGGCAGCAACAGTTATGTTGGTCCCTCTAGCGAGATTGCACATGAGACTTCTTCAATGGCTCCCCTTTGTTCAATGGTCTCTCCAAAAATTTCCACTTTCTCACCCCATTTTGCTCACGGACAGATGCAAACAGGATCTCAGTTGGTGGCTTTGCACCAACAATTTGGACAGGGGAAAACCCTTCGTTCCACCCATCCCGGTTGCCACAGTGACCACGAACGCCTCCCAGATGGGGTGGGGGGGCATTATCTTGGCAGGATAGTCCAAGGCACTTGGCAAGATCACGAGATACATCTGCATATCAACATTCTAGAGATGAGAGCAGTGCTACTTGCGTTGCAGGCACTTCAGAGCTTTCTGCCTCTAGGGACGATTGCAGTACACTCGGACAACATGTCAGTAGTGTGGTATCTAAACAAGCAAGGGGGAACCAGATCTTATCCCCTGTGCAGAGAGGCCATGCGAGTGTGGCAGTGGGCAGTATCTTCCCAACGGTTTCTGGTGGCAACGCACATTCCGGGGACATCCAACGTGATAGCGGGCAGGCTAAGCAGAGCTATTCTGATGCCTTACGAGTGGTCCCTGAATCCTCTAGTTGCAGAACGAATCTTCAGCAGATGGGGTCAGCCTTGCTGCGACCTTTTTGCCAGCCCCCTCAATGCCAAATGCAGCAGCTACTTCACGCTGATCCCCCCACAGGGGGAGTCACCCAGGGACACTGTAGCTCACGATTGGCCCTCCGATCTGCTTTATGCTTTCCCTCAGTTTCACTTGCTGTCAAAAATGATTCAGAAAGCGCAATCCTTGGGAAGCAGAATGATTCTGATTGCTCCACACTGGCCTCGTCAAGTCTGATTCCCCTTTCTCCAACCCTACATTGTGGACACTCCTTGGATTCTGGACCCACAACCAGATTTTCTGACACACGTCAGGACAGTTCCACCCCTCTCTGATAACACTCCGGTTGACAGCCTGGCTACTCTACTTCCTTCGTTAGTTAGGCTTCACCAGTTTTCACCTGAAGTAGTTCACATTTTATCTCCCTCTCATAAGCCCTCTTCTAGGAAGATTTATTCTAGCAAATGGAAGAGGTTTTCTATTTGGGCGCATACCCAAGGAATTGATCCTTACACAGCCCCGATTGCTTCAGTCTTGGAGTTTTTGTCTATGCTTTTCCATCAGGGTTCTGCATCAGCTACCATAAAAGTTCAGTTGGCAGCGATATCTAATTTTCATGTTGCGAATGAGCCTAGTCTCATGGCTCACAGACTCTGTAAGGCTTTCCTGAAGGGTACTCTATTACTCCGTCCTCCGGTCTCCGAACCTATCAGGCCCTGGGATCTCAATTTTGTTCTACAACCCCTCACGTCACCACCTTTCGAGCCTGCAGCTACCTGTGATTTGAAATTCTTGACCTGGAAAACAGCATTTTTAATAGCAATCACTTCAGCCAGGCAAGTTTCAGAAATTCAAACCCTTTCTATCAAACCTCCATACTTGATCTTCCATAAGGACAGGGTTTCTCTTAGATCAAACCCCTCTTTCCTTCCTAAGGTGGCTTCTGTATCCAATCTTAATCAATCTATTGAGTTGCCTGTATTCTTTCCTCATTTTTCAAACAAGGCAGAATTTAAATTTCATCAGTTGGATGTACACAGTTATGTTTCTATCTGCACCGGACAAAAGATATCCGAAAGTCTGATCAACTATTTGTCTCCTTTTCGGAAAACAAAATCGGGTCACCTGTCTCCAAAATCACCCTATCCCGATGGATATCTAGTTGCATCTCTTTCACCTACTCCGCAGGAGGAAAAGACCTGCAGTTTCCGGTCAAGGCTCACTCTTCCCGGGCTGTTTCTACATCTACAATCTATCAAGCCAGATTATCGATGAATGATATATGTGCTGCAGCTACTTGGGCTTCTCCTCACACATTTGTTTCTCATTACAAATTGGACATGGTGTCTAGGGGCAGGTCGTCCTTTGGTTCCACAGTACTCCGAAGGATTTTCCTATGAGCCACCCAGGATTTAGGTGCTAGGGACGCTGTCCCACGGTTAAGAATGTAGGCAAGATTGGACTACATAACATCAAGAAGTTATGTACTCACCATAACGTTCGATGTATGTAGTCCATCTCGCCTCAAATTCTTACTTGCCCTCCCACCTTCCCCCTTCCTGGAGGATCTGGAGGTTAGGTTTCTATTTACAGAGTTCCCTTCACCTTTAGCGTATTCTTTTTTACCTGGATGTTGTGTATGCATGGAGTATGAATGAGTATTCGCAGCAAACTAGATCTGGGGATATGGAGCAGTGTACCATGGGATACCTGCTTAGCCCAGCCAATAGAAGACTTTAAGCTAGAAAAGTTTGGCCGAGTCGGAGCTGATATTTGGCTCCGAACCCATGGGTAAGAATGTGAGGCGAGATGGACTACATACATCGAACGTTATGGTGAGTGCATAACTTCTTGTTTCCAACCTTTGTGATACATGCACCCACTAATGTTTGGCAGGTTGATCTTTTACACAGTTTTGTATTATTATCTCCATTTGAACCTATGTCACATTTTACAAGACTTTTTGTTTTAATGAAAGCCATCAGACAAAAAGAAAACGCAAACCCCCAGAACACCCCCATTACCTGTTAACTTAGTACAAACACACAAAACCACGTATATCTTCAAATAATGGAGTTTAACCTTCCTAATAGGAAAAATTCTCGCAAATAGGTAGCTGCAAGCACAGGCCTTATCTTACCTAAAGTTGAAAATATCCATGCTAAGACACATTTCTGCCTGTGCTCCTACTTCTACAAATTGATGCCTGTTGATTTTTATTTTCGTTCCCCTCCCAAATGTGAAAAACAACTTGTATGCTTTCAGAAAACTTGAACAATTCTTCCAAATAGATAGCTGCAAACATATGCCTTATGTAACCTAAAGATGAGATTATCCATGCTAAGACACATGCTACAGGCAGTGTTTCTATTTGTACAAATTGGTGTTTGTTCTTTTTTTATCTTCATTCCCCTAGATGTGAAAAACAACTTGCATGTTTTCAGACAACATTAATTTTTAGCCTTGAAGAAACCAATGTTTTGACCTTTTATAAACCTGTATTGAGCTTGTCTCCATGGAAATTTAAGAAAAGAAAAGTAGCCCTCAGCTGCAGACTTCTAAAGACATGCTGAAGAATTTAATACTAAATGATACTAAATGAAAACTTTTCATTACATTCATTATTCTCTTATTTATTTGCTTCCACTTAAAACGTATATAAAATATTAAGCCAAGGGTCTTGATCTAGACATTCACCTTTACAAAAGTAAGGGAAAACATATCCACTCTCATATATTATGACTTGATTACTTTTGCACACCATCCCCCACGTCAGCAGCCCAAGATTGCAGCCTATTAACTTAAACATGCTTTTTTCCTTGCCTTTTTTCTCTTTTGCATTTTAATGCCAGCATTTCTTAATACTTAAAAAAGAAGGAAAAAAGACGTCTGTTTGCTTTTATCTTTGACATACAATAACTAAAAATGCTTTAACTGTAAGGCATGCAATTTACTGTTAAGAACAGAAATTGTTTGCTTACAGTTACCTTTTTCCTTTCTTTTCCCTTTCCCCTAGTGTCCTTACTTACATGAAGTGACACCAATACCTTTATGTTCCCTACAATTTTAACATAGTCAACAAAGGTCAAAAATTTCCATTTCTTCTTGTACAGCCGTATTTCACAAATGCAATTGGTACTTTGTAATCTCACATTTATTCCCTAATTTCAGTGTTACTGGTCATCTTCTTGTTCATCTCCATCTCCCAGCTGCAGACTCCAATTCAGTTCCAAAGTACTCCTGATTTGTCTAGTGAACTCCTTTGCTTTTCTCTGTCTCTGAAGCATTTGCCATTTTCATTTGGAACATTGGAAAAGGTTTCACTAGCAAAATCTCTCCTTGCACTTTATTATCAGAAGAACGATAAGCAGAGTCTTCTTTTGCTTGATGTCTCACTTTTTGTCAGACAAACTTTTGTATTTCTTCCTTAGCTGTTCTGCATCAAAAAATGACTTAGATCTTTCATGAAAATATTCCGAAGACAGCTGGATACAACAGCTTGAATCTCAGATTTGCCTCTCAACATTCTCTGATTACTGGGATAACTGTGTTTCTCTTCTGTTGGGTGTACAGTGGATAATCATTTTTCACAGACACTCTGCTGTTTCCAGCTTTTAATACTTTGCCCTTTCTGCCACAGTTTTGTTAGGACCAGCTCTTTCTGCTGGAAATATTGCATCTTTACTAATACTGGCTGCTTTCGTATTGCCAGGTTTGGAACATGCACACATTGTCCCCTTCCAATTAACAAATCCTGCTATAGAATAGCAGTCCTGCTGCTTATTTGTACCTTCATAAAATTTGTATAGTCAGTTCCTTCTACTTTCCATGGTACAGTGTTCCCTATGTGCTCTGTCTTCTAATTCTACCATTTTTTGAAACACCTCTTCTTTTGCAGTCTTATACTCAGGCAACCTTTTCTTCATTTGGACCTCTGATTTTTTTGCAGTTTTATCAACTCATCTGAATATCTGATTAAAGCTTCTTCAGTTTTTCTAGCTTTTTGATATTTGAGTTGATAAAATCCTAACCCGCTCTGAGCACAATTGACTTACTCTTTCCTGTATATTACTGGAAGCCATGTCTTGCACCAAAGCTGGAACTTGAACTGCCTTTTGCTAAACAGCAGCATAATGATGTAGGGACAATATTGCTCACGTTTTAGTTCAAGTGCAGCGCTATTTTAATATGTCTTGTCTTTTATTTTTGAGGGATTAGGAGAAGCTAAACATGTCCATTATAATCAAAATGCTTCCCTTAGGAGAAGAGTAGCATTTGGTTTATAAGGAAATTCCTACTGAATGCATATGTTCTCTTTAAGAAATTTTGTAGGGATGTAGGATGTCATCCCCCTTTTAATTCATAATGGTTTATATTAATTGATGCATTTAATTGAATGATTGAAGTTGATTTTTGTATTTAAAGGGTGATGCCCTACTATTAATTGTAACCTGATGAAGCGCACCGGGATGGTGCGTGAAAGCGCTTGTTCTTCTTTTTATTGTTATATCAATTAAATTGTGAACTTTATGCCGTGGTGGTTCCTTGCAGTTCACTTTTACTATTGATGTTTTGGTGCCCACGTTGGAAGGAACCTTTGAATGGTCGGTGTTTGCTTGCTGCTGATATTATTATTTTTTCTTTGCTTATCTGACCGTTACACGATGGATTCACCCAACATTGAGTTGGACTACAACCCAGCAGGTACAGGCGGTACCGATAGTTGGAATAGTCTGTTCCATCAACGGGACAATCCTTTACTTAATCTTGATTTAAAGAGTAACACTCCTAATGTGGCTATAAACAATACGGAGAATCTGCAAGAGTTTTATGGCTCGCTGAGAGCCTTGGAAAATGACTTATACAAACTTCACAGGCTCATATGGCAAAGAAGGCATATGGAAGCGTGCCTTCATTTTAAAGTAATTCCGCATGGCATGCATGTTTTATGCATGCCAAGCTATGGGGATAGCCATCCGGAATTACTACTGAGATGGCAACAGTTAAACATTGAATTTGGAACCAAATATATTCATTTATTAATAGAATACTTTTCCCCTATAGAAGCGGAACTGGTTACCAAAGTGGAGGACCAGTAAAAATGTTTAACCACGAACTATACGAGTGAACTTTGTGTCTCTAAAATTAATAGTGTGTGCAGGCAGC
Source organism: Protopterus annectens (assembly GCF_019279795.1). Taxonomy (NCBI): domain Eukaryota; kingdom Metazoa; phylum Chordata; order Ceratodontiformes; family Protopteridae; genus Protopterus; species Protopterus annectens. Next base: position 1,741,886,877 of record NC_056725.1, on the reverse strand, counting down.
TTACACAGTATAGCATTAGGCTTGAGCAAATCAAGCTTAAAAAGCTGCGACGGGATTGCCAGGATTTCCAGATGGGCCATATTTTTATATGGCCGAGAGATAATTTAGATACATCACAGAAGAGTACAGCTGAATTGGCCATACATATTGATTCTCTAGTCGAACCTCTTGTGAATAATGAACCCTCAGCCGATACATTAAATAGAGAACTACCATCTACTAATGCTTCCATTCCATGCAATCAGCAGTGTTTAAAGCTTAAAGAAGGGCTGGGAGCAAGACCTAAAATGGGGACACTTACTGATTCTCGTATGCCTCCTGTGCCTTTAAACTTCCAGTCGGGGCAGAGGAAAGAGGAAAATGTCGGGGGAAACACCGGAGCCGAGGAGAAAGGCAAGGAACTGAACAATTTGTTTTTTAATTTAACGTCCAGAGGATTCACCGATGATGAATTATCCATTCTAAATAAAGGGTTGTCTTTTATCCCTTCCAGGGGAAGCACACTTCCTGACACTTTGATAGCATTCAAGGTACTGTTTATTGACTCTACTAATGATGGTTTGGCTTATGAATCGCAAGCTTGTAAAAGAAAAAGTTGTTTTATACCACCAATGTCCAATTTGGTTGAATGCTTTGTACGCTCTTGTGAATTTGATTTTTATTCTTATTATAAAGAGCATAAGCATAGAGATATATATGTAAACTTGAATTATGAGCAAAAATGTTGCCTTGACAGTCTCTGTGAGGATGATGGGATTGTATTCAAACCTGCAGACAAAGGTGGAGGTGTGGTTGCCATGGACACTGGTCTATATATAGAGTTAATGCAGAGAATGCTTAGCAATGAATCAGCATATAAATTGATAGATAGGTCTAAAGTGGAGTCTTTAATAAGATATGTACATGACACTATTTATGATATGCTAATGACTAGATGCATTGATAAATCGTTATATGACTTCCTAATAATAGATTCTCCTTTGATCCCACTGATTAAAGGGCTTCCAAAAATGCATAAAGGGGAAGATCCACCTCCCTTACGTCCTATAGTGTCTGGTAGACATTGGGTGACAGAAAATGCGTCTATTTACATACAGTCTAAGTTAGGCCCCTTGGTAAATTCTATTCCTACCATTTTAAAAAGTACATATGGGCTCTTGCTAGATTTAAAACAGGATACACTAAGTAAAAACTTGCGGAATGAAACCCTGATGGTAACGTTAGACATTAAAAACCTATTTACAAGTATCCCCAATGACTTTGGCCTTGATGCCATAAGAACATGTCTACTTGAATATGGCACCATGGATAACAATGATCAAATGGTGATTTGTGGCTTATTGGACTTAGTATTGAATAATAACATCTTTTTGTTCAATGATCATGTATATGCACAAACATGGGGAGTGGCCATGGGCACTCCCTGTGCTAATGCGTATGCTAATCTGGCCATCCATCAATGGGAGAAGGAATTTATCTTTAAGGATGGAAGATATAATAACATTATTTTTGTATAGGCGATTTGTGGATGACATCCTGTTGTTTTGGAATAGTGATGAAGATTCACTACATGAATTTGTAGCTTACATGGAGTCCACCACCTCTTTTTTGAGTTTCACTTATGAATTTTCTGTATCTAGTGTGGATTTCTTAGATATTACCATCACCAAGGATGCTAACAATAGTATCACTACTTCATTGTACAGGAAGCCATGCTGGAGAAACAGCATTTTGCATTTTGACAGCATGCATCCTTGCTACATCTTTCGTAACGTCATAAAAGGCCAAATGGTCAGAGTATCGAGGCTATGCAGTAATGAGAGTGATGCTTTGAGATTCATGGATTTTCAGAAGAATTGCTTTAAGGGTAGGGGTTATCCCCCAAACCTAGTGAATAGTTTAACAATGACAGCTTTGGAAACTCCTGTCATTTATTTAGCTACATGTGATTCATGTGAAGAGATTCAAAGATCGTGTGTACAATCACGTGTATGATATTAGGAAGGGGAACCTTACTAATGCACTGGCTAAGCATTGTCAGCTATTTCCTAAACATGCATTTAGGTTCAGAGTGGTTCAAGTAGTGAATCAGAATAAAAGAGAAGGAGACCATATAGGTGCACTTGAATTACATGAACTCAGATGGATACTAAATCTTAGAGCACATATAGAACCAGGTCTAAATTCCAACCTTAGTATTCGACCAGCTCTCTTAGGATCTATGTGATGTTACCTATATTGGTTATTCACTTACCCATCCTTACATATATCTTAACTGATGATTATGCTGTGCGATGTTTTGTTCTAATATTGATATGATTAATTATATATTGCATATATGTTTATATATTTTGTACCTTTATCAAATAATCTTCTTATAAATATACTTGATATATTAATGAAGTTAAACTGGACCACAATATTCATTATAGTCCTTTTATATATGTGTTTTAGAGTAGATATTATGCCCTTTTGTCATGGGCGCACTTAGTTTTATTATTTCATTGTCTTTAAAATGTATATCTGATATTTATTATTATAACATATGCCATATATTTTTTATTATTTTTATTTAAACAATGTTTATTATGATTTAGGGACAATATTGCTGACGTTTTAGTTCAAGTGCAGCGCTATTTTAATATGTCTTTTATTTTATTTTTGAGGGATTAGGAGAAGCTAAACATGTCCATTATAATCAAAATGCTTCCCTTAGGAGAAGAATAGCATTTGGTTTATATGGAAATTCCTACTGAATGCATATGTTCTCTTTAAGAAATTTTGTAGGGATGTAGGATGTCATCCCCCTTTTAATTCATAATGGTTTATATTAATTGATGCATTTAATTGAATGATTGAAGTTGATTTTTGTATTTAAAGGGTGATGCCCTGCTATTAATTGTAACCTGATGAAGCGCACCGGGATGGTGCGTGAAAGCGCTTGTTCTTCTTTTTATTGTTATATCAATTAAATTGTGAACTTTATGCTGTGGTGGTTCCTTGCAGTTTACTTTTACTAAACAGCAGCATAATTATTCCCAGCCATTATTTTCTCTTTGCCTTTTCTAGTTGATTTTCTTTTAGACTGTCTTAGATTCCTCTTTACCAGCATCCAGGCAGTGTACTTACTTGCTAGTAAATGAAGTTACTAAAAGTGGCAAAGTTCCTGGCCCTCGTCTTTCTGTTTATTTTTTCACATTGGGAGAGCTGAAGTTCCCCTATTAATTGATAAAACGCAAAACAACTTATTAACATGCTGCTCAATTTGCTTTTGAGCATTTACTCAGTACTTGTCATTGTATATCCCTGAAATCCAATTACTGGCCTGAAGTTGGAAGCAAACTTGACATACTCAGCTTTGACAGTTTTCTACTAGGTATCATACAATCCTGAAATCCTTCTCTTAACTTTCTTATAAAATGGTACTGACCACCTACCACCGCATTCAGTGCATTCATCAAATTAACTCTTTATTGAGATTGTGTGCTAATGTAGGATCCTAATCTTCAATGAGCACACCATT
>NC_056725.1:1741868354-1741878354 GCF_019279795.1 Protopterus annectens | reverse complement strand
TTCAGAGGGTATAGTAAATAGTATGGATAATTTCAACATCTGCAATTATACAAATATAGTAGTAGAGAAAAATCACTTTAAATTATGGGTTTAGATACCCATATAGATGAGACATCTGAAATTATTATTTCAGAGGGTATAGTAAATAGTATGGATAATTTCAACATCTGCAATTATACAAATATAGTAGTAGAGAAAAATCACTTTAAATTATGGTCTAAAGGTATGAAATATATCCCTAAAACTAGATTTAATTTAGTTGATTCTATAACGGAGATTAAGTTGTACCTTAGAAAATTTAATTTAGCTATAATGTTTCATAATAAATCCCAGCCTTTGGTTAAAGGAGGATTGAAGAAAAGAAGTACTTATGTACCACCCACCCACCCTTGTGTAGCCGCATATGAAAGATTGGTTACCAGGGAAGTGTACAAGTTACAAAATGATATAAAACATAGAAAAATGCATAGTAATTTGTCAGAAGAGGAACTAGGCATTTTAGAACAACTTAAAAACAATCATAATATAAGGGTCATGAAACCTGATAAGGATGGAGGGGTGGTTATATATGACACTTTAGATAATACTGCTCAAATGTACGCAATATTACACGATTCTGGTAATTATGAAACAGTGTCTATTAATGAAATAAATATTGGATATAAATAAATTGATTTGTATCTGGAAAAATTTCTTTTGGACATTCGTATCACCACTGATACATGTAACTTTTTAAAGGCTGAGCATCCTATTTTAGCCACAATAGTGGGAATACCAAAAGTCCACAAGAATATTAAAAAAGCCCCCCTTTCACCCCATTGTTTCAGGAAGTCACTCCAAAACTTTCCCATTAGGAGTAGCCATAGACAAATGGCTCAAGCATATCTATGGTAAAATACCACATCTGATAAAGGACACATGGGTCTTCTTAGGTAGCCATACTCCAAGCATATGGAAAGAGGGACTTGTATTTATTACCATAGACGTCATTGATTTATTTTCTTGTATACCCAAAACACAAGGGTTAGATAGATTTTGTAATAGTATAAGTAAACATTGTAATATGGTATGGGACAATGTCTGTCTAATTATGGAATTTATGTTGATAGTACTTGATCACATTTTTTGAAGGTGAACATTTTGACAGACCAGAGGGGTGGCCATGGGGGCGGCTTGCAACCCCATGTTTGCCAATCTGGTTATGCTGGAATGGGAGACCAATTTCATCTTCAAGAGCGAGTACTATAAGTATATTCAACATCATTTTAGGTTTTTGGACAACATCTTTATTTTATGGGAAGGCCCACAAAATATTATAGAACAGTTTATGGATTATATAAGTAGCACTAGTACTTTTTTAAAATTTACACACTCCAGTAGTAGAGCCGCGGTGGTGCAGCAGTAGCGTTGTCCACTCACAGCAAGAGGTTCTCCTGTTCGATTCTCGGCTGGAGCGCCTTCTGTGTGGAGTCTGCATGTCTTCCCCACGGTCGAGTGGCGTTCGAAAGACATGCGTCAATGGGCGTGCCTTTGTTGAAGGTTGGGCACTGGGCTGGCACCTCGGTACCATAAAAAAAATTTGACTGCCAATCATTAGTAGACTGGAGTTCCGCTGTGGCGACCCCTAACCAGGAAAAGCTGAAAGAAAACCAGCAGCAACACTCTAGTAGTACAGCTGGTATAGCATATTTGGATACATTCATTTCCAATACTTCTAATGGTTTTAAATCCCATATTTATAGGAAAAACACTTTTTCCAATAGTTATTTAGAATATTCAAGCAATCATAAGATCCAAGAAGAATGATGAAAAATATTTTAAAGGGCAGTGTATAAAGGCTGCAAGAATGACATCTATGTCATCATCTTGTTCCCATTAGGGGTCGCCACAGCGGATCATCTGTTTCCATTTCTTCCTGTCCTCTGCATCTTGCTCTGCCACACCAACCACCTGCATGTCCTCTCTCACCACATCCATAAACCTCATCTTAGGCCTTCTTCTTTTCCTGTTATATCTGGTAGCTTCATCATTAGCATCTTTTTCCCAATATACTCAGCATCCCTCCTCAGCACATGTCCAAACCAACGTAATCTTGCCTCTTTGGCTTTGTCTTCAAACCTTCCAACCTGTGCTGACCCTCTAATATACTTATTCCTAATCATGTCCACCCTGGTCACACCCAGTGCATATCTTAACATCTTTAACTCTGCCACATCCAGCTCAAACTCCTGCCTTTTTGTCAATGCCTCTATCTCCAACTCATATAACATAGTTGGTCTCACTACCCTCTTATAGACCTTCCCTTTCACTCTTACTGGTACTCGTCTGTCACAAATCACTCCTGACACTCTTCTCCACCCACTCCATCCTGCCTGTACTCTCTTCTTCACCTCTCTTCCACACTCACCATTACTCTGAACTATTGATCCCAAGTATTTAAACTCATCCACCTTCGCCACCTCTACTCCTTGCATCCTCACCATTTCAATATCCTCCCTCTCATTCACACACACATATTCTGTCTTAGTCCTGCTGACCTTCATTCCTCTTCTTTCTAGAGCATATCTCCATCTCTCCAGGGTCTCCTCCACCTGTTCCCTACTCTCACTACAGATCACAATGTCATCTGCAAACATCATAGTCCACAGGGACTCCTGTCTGAACTCGTCTGTCGACCTGACCATCACCATTGCAAATAAGAAAGGGCTCAGAGCTGATCCTTGATGTAATCCCACCTCCACCTTAAACACATCCGTCATTCCTACCGCAGACCTCACCGCTGTCACACTACCCTCGTACATATCCTGTACCACTCTTACATACTTCTTCTCTGACACTCCCGACTTCCTCATACAATACCACAACTCCTCTTTAGGCACCCTGTCATATGCTTTCTCTAAGTCTACAAAAACACAATGCAACTCCTTCTGACCTTCTCTGTCCTTCTCCATCAACACTCTCAGAGCAAACATCAAATCTGTAGTGCTCTTTCCCGGCATGAAACCAGACTGCTGATCACTAATCATCACATCCCTTCTTAACCTAGCTTCATATATATATATATATATATATATATATATATATATATATATATATATATATATATATGTGTGTGTGTGTGTGTGTATATATATATATATATATATATATATATATATATATATATATATATATATGTTTATATATGTATATATATATATAGATACATATATTACTAAAAACTTCAACTATTTATGAGGCAAAAAAAATGCAAAATCAAAAAACAGACAGGAGCCAATTCTAAGCACTTTCGTCTCTTTAATAAGTGATCAGAAACTTCATCAGAATAACAGTTAACAGTACAGTACATAGAATTATATACCAGATAGGTAGTGCTCCAGTTAAAAGGAGCCAATGGGATGTAATGGTGATAAAAACATATAGCATAAGTAAGAAGGAGACCAACCACAACCCTTATTTACTCAGTTACAATAGAAACAGTGTGTTGATATTAAAACAAGACAGTAAGATGAACTAATGAACTGTAAATAGCAGTCAGCAGTGCCATTCATAGGTTCATAGGTAGATACTAGGCTATCTGCCCTAGGTCATTTATAAGCCTAGCCAGAGTGTATTTAGCTTCCGCCTCCCTATTAGATTAGCCTACTGTGCCCTTTTAAGATTAGTTTACTGTGCCTCTGTCTAGCAGGGACACAGAAGAGATCCCAGGGGTGAATTTGCGATTTCCCATCCACGCATCCAGATTTCGCTTGAAGAGGGTCAGCGAGGGGCTATGTCTGACATGAACTGGGATTCTATTCCAGAGTGAGGGGAGCCTCTGGGAAATGAATCTGTCCCTCCAGCATGTCCTATTTATTTTTGTGCTGAGGTTTAGGTCCCTGGAGCGTGTAGCTCTAAGGGACTTGGATTTTTTGAGGTGTAGCATGTCCATTAATTCTGGGTTTGACATGGCTTTGTACGTCAGGCATAGATCACCTCTGAGTAGGCGGTAAGCAACTGAGTAGAGCTGGAGTTTCTTTAGTCGAGCTGCATAGGACATCTGTTTGTAGCCCATGATCCTCTTGGTGAGGTACTTTTGGGGTCTCTCCAGTTGCTGCAGGTGTCGGGTAAGGTACATCCCAAAAGGGGCATTGTATTCAATTATGGGCCTGATGAGTGACAAGTAGAGGGGCACAATGACCTCTCTTGATCACTCATTTAATGTTTAGAGTCTCATTGAGTCCTGGGGGGCATCCGCTCTATGTCTTAATTGCCACAGCAATTCCCTCACTTCAAGCAAAGTATTAACATCACCAAAGAACTGTTCAAGTTTCTCCATAACAATAAACTTAAAATGTGTAAAATTAGTGCAAATCACACTGTGCTTAGCTAAAGCATTACGTAGATCCCCATTCCAAATGACTGCACAGTGTTCCTTAATTTGTGCAGATAGCATCCTGGTAGTCTTGCCTATATAAAATGAAGGGCATGTAACACAGTAGGCAGCGTAAACCACAAATTTTGATTTACAATTAAAATGTTTGTTAAAGGACACAGTGAAATCATTATGTTTAAACTTGAAAAAGCTGCCTTCAGAGATATAAGAACAAGCTACACATGTTCCGCATTTAAACATACCCTTAGTGGCATCACTAGTGTCAGCTGGGACAATTAAAAAAGGGGAATCTCTATTCTCAAAACAAAATCTAAGTGATCTAGTTTTTTTAATAAGAAAAATTTGGGGAATCTCCTAATATATTAGTGACCTTTTGGCTACTAGTGAGAATGTCCCAGTTGTTAAAAATAATGTGTTTAATAAGTTGAGTATCTCTACTAATAGGAACAGGAAACCTAGTAGTCCATTCTTTATTAGGCAAGTGTGAATGTGTAGTTAGATCATGTACAGTCGTGGAAGCAATATCCAAGCTAACAGAAGGCTCATAAATATTTGAATTCCTAGTGGTAGAAAAAAGGGGCTGGCTGGAGAGTAGTGGCAGATTGGTCCTAAGTGGGGAATTCCCCGAATCAGCTGTTACAGTAACAGTACTTTGTGAAGAAACACTGGTGTGTGACTGAACCAACAAATGATAGGAGGCACCCGGGGGGGCAGAGACTAAGTCATTCATATGATTGGTAGGAAAACAGTGTGAATGAACTTCAGAAGACTGTGCTTGAATATGCAAGACAAAACCAAGTGTAATGATAGGGGGAACATTATCCTTTCTACAGTCATAAACATCCTTGAAAATAGAATCAATAAATGTAGTTGACTAATTCCTGGCTAAAAGGAAGTTCTTAAAAATTAAGCATTCATGTAAAAAGTCATTATCGTCACTAACCGAACGTGATAGTCTAATGAATTGTCCCCTAGCTATTCTCTGCTTCATAAATAGAGGATGTAGGCTAGTAAAAATCCAAATAATTATTACGGAAAGTGTTTTTCCTGTAAATAGTGGAAGCCCATGTTAGAGAAACATTATCTAAGTTAGCCAATGTATCCAGATAATTAACCTGTTTACTGCATGCTGATAATTTGAAGAAGGGAATGCTTGCAGATATAGAATCAATAAATTCTAACAGTTGTTCTTTCTCTCCCTGCCATACATAAAAGACGTCATCTGTGTAACATCTGTATAACCAAGTGCATTCAAAGCCAGGCAGATGAACCAAAGTATTTGCCTCCCAGGCTGATAAGACTAAATTTGCAAATGCTGAGGCCACTTTGGACCCCATAGCTACACCTCTTATCTGCTGGTAAATCACATTATTAAAATGAAAAAAGTTCCCGTCCAAAACCAAGGAAATAAGGGAACAGATAGTATTAATTCTGTCATTGGAAAACCTGTATGTTGTGACAAATAGGACCTAAGAAATTGTATGCCTTCATTATGCGGAATGTTTGTGTAGTTGCCTCTATGTCTAAGGTCACTAGTAAATTATCTTGAGACATGGGGGGGTTGAGAAATAATAAATTCAAAAAATCCCATGAATCATGTAGATAGAATGAAGATTGTTGAACAACTGGGTTAAGCAAAATGTCCAGAAACTCTGAAATTCTTTGTGAATTTGACTTCTTATTAGACACTATATGTCTGAAAGGGGGGTTCAATTGGTCTTTATGTACCTTCTGTATTCCAAAAAATGTTCCTAGTTGTGGGTCCGAGACTGAAATAAACTGTGCTTCTATTTCCGAAATAGCATTGCTTTTAACAAGGGAACAAATAACTTTATCTATTTTCTTAAACACTAGTGTAACAAATGACATAGAAACCATGGTGTAATATTCACTGTTGCTGAGATCAGACTGAAGAGTATTAATATAATGTTCCTGTTCCATCAACGCTACTCCGGCCCCTTTATCTGCCCTCATAAATAGTGACCTGTCATTCTTCAAAACATTGAGAGCAGAAATCTGCTGCGGGGATAAATTATACCATTTAACATGACAAGACTTACTAAGAAAGGAACGGAAATCCTTTTCGCAAACCTTAAGAAAAATGTTTGAAGTCTTACATCATGGAGGATTAAATAAACTCTTCCTAAGAGGCAACTTACTAAGGTAAATAGTACATTCAAAGTTAACATCATCACGGTCATCAATGTCATTAGACAAGTCATGGTACAGCAATTTAAGATTTAACTTGCGCAAATGCAACCTAAAATCAATAAGTAAGGAAGAGAGGTCTGCCCTCTGTACCGGAATAAAAGAACAACCTTTCTTTAAAACTTCCAGAGTGGATGCAGAGAAAGACCTATTAGTTAAATTAAACACTTCAGAGATGTTCGGCAAAGATACAGAATCACAGTCCAAATTAGAAACAGAGTCAACAGAATTAAAATTTAAATAATTCTTGTGTTTCTCCTTGTGTTTCTTCTTGGCAGTGTGTTGATCAGGGAAACCTGGGGGATGTCTGAATCATGCGAAAGGAACGTTTCCCTGGGTCTAACTGTCTGCCTCTCCCTTTCCGTGAACTTGATCTTCCTCTGCTCACAGCTGACAGATGTACTGGGTTTAAACATAGAGAATCTTGAGATAAAAAATATTGTTACCTGTAGAAGACGTAGGGGGATCTAATAAAGGTACTGGGTCTAGTAGGACAGAGAAAACTTGCTGGAGAGGAACCTCCGGGTGCTGAACTGAAGGGGCTTGAAAACAGCACAAAAGGACTGGAAGCTTGAACAGTAGCGCAGGAGACAGGATCCATTGACTGTTGATGTGGAACTGCAGATGCAACTGTAGAAGTAAGAGAAGACCTTTTATAAGGAGCCCCTGGATACAGGGAAATCGGAGCCGGAAGTGGAATGATCCATAATAGAAGAGCTTCTGTCACAGTGCAGGGGACCTGTATTATTAGTATTATCAGTGAAAGCGTAGGAGAAATGTCTGCCAAAACGGCCCTCAGTGTTAAAACCATTGGAACGCCGACCAGTAAAACCTGTATTTCTGTAACTAAATCTATGCCTAAGTTCAGATTTCAGAGGGTAGGCTTGTTGGTTCTGATATTGTAAAATGTCCCTCCGTAATTTTTGTCTCTTCCGTTAAATAACAGTGGCAACATGTCGTGTAATTTCTGGCTGAATACCATTACAAATATGTAGGAAAAGACTGAAATTAGGGTGTTTAATAATGGTATTATGCAGATCTAAAATCTCCTGCTTAATGTTAGCCAGTCTTGTAACATTATAATCGATTACGGAGTGGATAGCAAGAAGGCCAGTGGTATTATAAATAGCCACAAACTCCTTATACAGTGAGGAATCAGTTTGTTAAAGAATTCGTGAATTTAGTGATTCTGAGTCCAAGTAAAACGATGTCTTTTTCAAGGCAACATGACAGGTAGTGGTTGTCCAACTGAATATTTTTGAAAACTGTGAATAATCTCTCAAGTTTAAAGATAAGAGACTTTAAAACATTAGGGTTGTCAGCAGGAGAATTAACACATGTTGCTGTTGCACCATGCTGTACCAGGTCTTCTTTAAAAGGGTTATTGGTATTGTCAGTATTTAATAAATACAGCAAGTCAGTATAAGGAGTCATATTATTGTAACCATGTGCCAAAAATTGTGATTGTGCCATACCAGTAGACAAACAATTGGAGGAAACATGGGATGGATCAGTCCCGTTTTATATAGATTCGGAGACTGCATTCGTAGGAAATAAATTCCTTGTGTAATGTGTAGCCCCAGTAGTGGTATCAGTAGGAAAGGTATTTCCTCTGGTAGTAGTAAATCCTGTAGAGGTTGCTGGGACTGTAACAAAATCCCTCATATTAACAGTAAATCCTGTAGATGTAGCAGAAACAGTATTTCCTGTAGAAGCTGCGGGCGCTGCAGATACTGCAGATAAAGAAACTAATGTAGGAGGTGCTGTCATAGTAAAATAAGTATGAGCTGTGGGAGTTGCCAGGGTAAAATTATTGTGGAAGCATGCAGTATAACTATCACGAAACCCAGTAGTCGCAGGGCAAAACCCTGTACAAGAAATAACTGGGTGGAGATTAGCAGTAACAGTGGCAGCTCTAGTAGGCAAATATATTAGTTAAACAGTCTGTAGAATCATTCGATTCTCGGTTCAAGGTGGTAGGCAAATCTGGTATATAAGGGGAAAAACCAGAAGTGGGTGCTGTTACATTACCATGCATCAAGTCCATCCTAGGTGGGACTGCATTTGTCTCAGGCATAAGTTGAGAAGGAATAGTAAACTGAGAAAAATCCAACTGTGAAAGGCTACTAGAACCACGCTCCCATGGATTTAAAGCATCTGCCATGGTCCAAGAAAAATGAGAATAGAATATATAATAATAATAACAAACTCTGCGACCAAACCTGATGACAACTGAGTATATTACTAAAAAACTGCAACTATTTATTTTATATATATATATATATATATATATATATATATATATATATATATATCTTCATATATTCATTTATACGCACACACACACACACACATATATATATATATATATAAATATATATATATATATATTCATATATATAAATATATATATATATGAATATATATAAATATATATATATTCATATATATTCATATATATATAGATATATATATATAAATATATATAAATATATGTATATATATTCATATATATATATATATATATATATATATATATATATACATATATAGATATTTATACATACATATATATATATATATATATATATATATATATATATATATATACATATATATACACACACACACATATATGTAGATGTATACATATATATATATACATTTATATATATATATATATATATATATATATATATATATATATATGTATATATATATATATATACATATATATATATATATATATATATATATATATATATATATGGGTCTACCTGAGATGGTCGACAAGCCATTTGATCGACACTCATTTGGTCGACAGGCAGATTTGCCTCCCTCCCCAATGTTGTGCGACCCTGGAGTTGATATATATAGTTAGGGGGGGTGTGGGGGGCAAAGCCCCCCACATAACATGCTTGTCGACCAAATGAATTGTCGACCAAATGAGTGTCGATCAAATGGCTTGTCGACCATCTCCGGTAGACCCATATATATAATATAGGTTCATAGGAAGGTACTAGGCTATCGAGCAGAGACACAGAAGTTATCCCCGGGGTGTATTTCTTATTTCCCATCCACGCATCAAGATTTTTCTTGAAGAGTGCTAATAAAGAACTTTGCTTGACATAGATGGGTAGCCTGTTCCAGAGTATAGGAAGTCTCTGGGACAGGAATATATCCCTCCAGCATGTGCTGTGTATTGTGGTGACAAGGTTTAGGTCCCTAGAACGTGTAGCTCAGAGGGATTGGGATTTCTTTCGGTGTAGCATGTCCAATAGCTCTGGGTTTGACATAGCTTTATATGTTGGGCAGAGATCACCTCGGAGTAGGCGATATGCAACGGAGTAAAGCTGAAGTTTTTTGAGGCAGTCAGTGTAGGACATTTGTTTGAGGCCAGTAATCCTCTTTGTGAGG